>NC_137463.1:60891476-61166307 GCF_964235325.1 Thermobia domestica
AAAATAACACTCGTTTTTAAAATAAGAAGCTCAGAACACTTACAGTGTGAACTTACAAAAAAATTTCTTATTTTACGGATCGCTTGGTGTACAAGCTCAGAGCAGCTACGCTGCGAACATTTAAATTCCTATGGAAACTCTGCTTATGTATTGGATCGTTTCTTATTTTACGGATCGTATGTTATACAAGCTCAGAGCAGCTACGCTGTAAACTTGTAAATAATTCGTTTGCTGTGCAAACTCTTTGTTAATTTTAATTTGATCGCTTCTTATTTTTATTGGTTCGTGTTATTTAAAATAACACTCGTTTTTAAAATAAGAAGCTCAGAACACTTACAGTGTGAACTTACAAAAATTTCTTAGAGAAAGTCGTAAGAGCAGCTATGCTGCGAAACTTACAAAAAAATTCTTATTTTACGGATCGCTTGGTGTACAAGCTCAGAGCAGCTACACTGTGAACTTGCAAAAAATAAATCGTCTGTTACACAAACTCGTTTTCTACGAAAACTCTCAAGAATAAAATCTCATAAAGAAAAACTTGTTTCGAAAATACTAAAAATTGAGAACTTGTAAATTAGTTGAACACTTCATGTGAATTTTTCGTTACATAAACTTTTCTTATTCAAGCTATGTTTGTTACACAAACTTTGAGGAACTGTTTTCAAAAATCGCAAGCTTGTCAATGTAAAATACTCACCAAACTTTTAAATACTTCAAAGTATTAGTAAAAATAAAAAAAATATTAACTCTTTTTATTCAAGCTGTTTGTTACACAAACTTGTAAATACTCATCAAACTTTTAAATACTTCAAAGTATTAGTAAAAAAAATCAAGAAAAATATAAAACAGTCATCAAATACTAATTTTAAACGATTTTCCAAAAAGTACACGATAGAAAGCATAAATGAGTTTCACCTTGTAAAATGTCAATGATACCTTTCATTTAGGACAGTTTTAATATTAAATAAAAATCAAGAAATGAAATTCGTATAAATTTATTTGGATATAAAGATATATACAAACAAACAAACAAACAAGGATAGAAAATAATAATATATATGTACAAACATAATAACACACAGCTATGAAAATAATATATACAGATTATATTATTTGGTCTAGGAATTAATTCGTGCGGGTGGACAAGAGATGGCGCAACGAACGGAGCGTCCCACAGTTCCGTGTATCCAAACATGTGTTGCAAACCCCTGTCATCGCGTATCGTTCGTAGTATAGGGAAGTGGATTAAAGCGTCAACAACACCAGTTTGTAGTTAAGTGAACATGGCGTAATTTGTGCCTGATAAAGTGTTTTTGCGGGGTGTCCTGCTGCATTACTTTAACATGCAGAAAAGTGCGACTGAAAGTCATCGTATTTTGGTGGAAGTGTATGGTGACCATGCTCTAGCTGAGCGAACGTGTCAGAAGTGGTTTGCACGGTTTAGAAGTGGTGATTTCGGCTTGGCAGACCAAGAGCGAGCTGGACAGCCAAAATATTTCAAGACGAAGAATTGACAGCATTGCTCGAGCAGGATTCGTGTCAAACGCAGGAACAACTTGCAGCAGCATTAGGCGTTGATCAAACAACAGTCTCCAAACGCTTGAAAGCCATGGGAATGATTCAAAAGATGTCACATTGGGTTCCACATGAATTGAAAGACAGAGACGTTGAAAGACGAAAAACCATTTGCGAATTGCTGCTTCAACGACAGAGCAGAAAGGGGTTTCTGCATCGAATTATTACGGGTGATGAGAAGTGGATCCATTACGAGAACCCTAAACGAAAAAAGGCCTGGGTGAAACCAGGTGAACCAGGTCCATCACAACCAAAACGAGATATTCACTGTGCAAAGGTTATGCTGTGCATATGGTGGGATATGAAAGGTGTGGTGTACTATGAGCTGCTGCAACCGGGTGAAACTATGAATGGAGAACGTTATCGACGACAATTAATGCGTTTGAAGCAAACTCTGGCCAGAACACGACCAGAATGGGAGAACAGACATGATAAACTTGTTGTTCAACATGATAACGCTCGCCCACATGTCGCAAAACCGGTCAAAACCTATTTAGAAAATGTCGGATGGGAAGTTTTACCCCACCCGCCGTATTCACCAGACGTTGCTCCTTCGGACTACTACTTGTTCGATTGCATGAACAACGATTTGATTGGACAGCGGTTTACTTCTTCAGAAGATATCGAAACATGGGTCTCTGACTGGATCGCTTCCAAGGATGAGGACTTCTTTCGCCACGGAGTCCGTACATTGCCTGACAGATGGGCGAAAGTGGTGGCTAGCGATGGACAATATTTTTCTTAAGGTATTTATGTATTTTGTGTTTGTACTACAGCTTCAATGTATGCGTACCAACCGCACGAATTAATTCCTAGACCAAATATATACAAAAAAGAAATCAGTTTGCACTGTTTCTATCTTTTTCTAATAAGATGTTCACTAGTCCTTCAATATAATCCGGGTTCTTTAATAAGTTGTCATAATTTTCATTAAATAAATGTTCATTTCTTTTGTTAGCAGGATGTGACTTCACATATTTTTTATACACTTTGTCTCGCACATTTTTGTTGCTCATAATTTTCCATGCTTCTGCTTCAAGAGTCAATATATCTGCAAGAAGGCACCGATGCACCAACTGATTGAAATAATTTAGGTTGCAAGCCATGCAAAGTAAAACTGTATTTGGTTCCCACTTTAAAATACTATCCTTAACACATGTTTCACTTATAAAGTCATTACTACATTTGCACTGACACTGTTTCCTCTGCACACGCAAATCCATTGGGGCCTTTTGGGGTGAAAATGGATAGTCCAACTGTGAAACACTTGGTGATGGCGTATTGGGTTTGCACTCTTCTATCTCACTCAATAACTTACAAATTTCTTCCTCCTCTTTCTCATTAAATAAATCGGGAGATGTTGGTCTTTCTTCTTCTTCTTCTTCTGCTTCTTCAGCAAGTGTCCACTTTATGGATGGAACTTGAAACTTCTGGTTTGGTGTTTCTGCTACTGGTACAGGTAAGGTTGTTCTTGATCCAACAGGGGATGTTGGGATTAATACTGGATCTTCTCTTAAATCGATGATTTCTTCCTCTATAATAACATCTGGGGAAGCTGGAGAAAAATAGCACGTTTCTTCCTCTATAATAACATCTGGAAATGCTGCAGAAAAATAGCACGTTTCTTCCTCTATAATAACATCTGGAGATGCTGGAGAAAAATAGCAAGTTTCTTCATCGATAAACAAATCCGGAGATTCTCTATTGGATTTGAACTTTTTGTTCGGAGATTCAACAAACTCAAACGAAGAATCCCAATCTAACTCTTCGCACAAGTCAATTTCTCGCCGTACTTGACTCTGAATCGACTCCATGATGATACTATACCAGTCTTCTCTTCATACCCAATATATAAGGAAAACTTTACCGATAACATCATATCACGTGATACTTTAAACATTTTCAAACAGTCGTACCACGCCAATTAAAATATTTTTGCATGTACTTTTCCAATTCTCTATAACATTTTTATAAATATAGAAATAGAAAACATGTTCTCATATAATCTTTTAAAATATCAACATTTGGTATTTTCACTTTGGTAAAATCATTCCCCCATTTTACAACGGTATTCATAATGCGTACTATTATAACGAAATACTTTAGTTTGTATAATATTTACCTGTACCGTGGGCAAAAAGTGCTCATAAATATGTAATATACTTAGTAGAATGTTCATTTTAAATTAACAGAAAAGAAGAATGTTTTTAATGTATGTAAGAGTTTATTATGGGATAGTTGTGGCTATGTACATGTTATGTGTTGACCTAGTCAAGTGAATTTATGTATTTTACGGTCTTAAAAAGAATATTTAAGACATATCAAGCAATAAAGGTGAGACTAATGATCTTTGAATATCTGAGTTGATTCTTGCATAAAGAAAAGTTATTATCGCTTCGTAACTTATAGTTTACCAGACGGACCAGGTTGACGACGCTTTTCTATAGAGTCGTTATAAAAATTTGGTTTACCAAACCCGGGACTTTTGAAAATTCAGTTCCCGAAGAAGGAAAGTAGGGCTGAATTTACTTGGATATTACCATTTATGAATACGAACTTAACCGTATTACGAAGCGGTAAGGTCATCAAAAGAAAAATGGATAGTGAAATAGTGCAACAGGAATCTAATACCAGTAATCCAGGTGAAATTAGTGCAACACCAAGTTTGTCATCTGAGGATCGACTTTTGTTAGCTGTGCAGCGACAAATTATGCAAATGACGACTGAGATAAAACAAACCATGGAACAGAAGCTCAATGAATCTAACACAAACATGGAACAGAAGTTCTATGAAGCTAACCAGACCATGGAACAGAAGTTCTATGAAGCTAACCAGACCATGGAACAGAAGATAGAACAGAAGTTCTATGAAGCTAACCAGACCATGGAACAGAAGTTCTATGAAGCTACCCAGACCATGGAACAGAAGATAGAATTGAAATTCAACGAAGCTAACAAGACCATGGAACAGAAGTTCTATGAAGCTAACCAGACCATGGAAAAGAAGATAGAACTGAAATTTAACGAAGCTAGCAAGCAGTATGAAGAATTAAGTAAACGAATAGAACGGATAGAACTGAAATCAGACGATACGAAACAAACAATCGTCCAGGTGATGAACGACATATCCTCGCAGTTTGAAGAGAAGTTAAAAAGGATAGCCGATGAGTGTCAAGAAAAGCACGATCATCAAAATCATGAAATCTGTGCTGTAAAAAAGGATTTAACGTTAATAGAATCTTCCGTTAAACATCAAAAGATCCAGTTGGCTACTATGCAGGAAGAAATTAAAACGTTACAGGCTAGAGACACCATTTATCGCAATAATCTGGGCAGTGATCGCTTCGAGTTTCCCCAATCACCGGATATAAATACGCCTTCGCCGGAATCTGAGGAGGATATTATATTAGAGGAAAATTGTCCGAAGATCACTGATGAACGAAATATAAATGGTATCATGACACAGCACGCTACGGACCGGAACAATCACACCACAAGAACAAGGAGTGAGAAAAGAAAGGTAAAGTTAAGTGTCAAGATGAGCGAAATCAAAGCCATGAGTAAATTTAGTGGTAAGTGCAATGAAAATGCTAGTTCTTTTTTAGAGAAATTCCAAGATGAATGCAATATAATGTCTATCGACCGATCACAATACATGAAATTAATACCCCATGTATTACTCCCACCTTGTTCCTTATGGTTTAAGGCAATACGTGATCACATTAGTACATATGAGGAATTTAAAGCGGCATTGATCGCGAATTACGAAAATGACTTTTTGCTGGCAAACAGAGATGCCACTCTTAGAAATCAACATTTCAATCCTCGATTGCACAAATCTATTGTAGAGTTTGTTGTAAATGTCTATAATGAATTAAAGGTTGTTAATCCCTTGCAATCGGAATCAAGAATAATTGCATCGATTCGCAATTTGCTTCCATTTAAATTACAGCAGATCTTATTTTCCACTCAGTGTATGAGTTTCAGTCATTTATTAATGCTTGTACAATGCTACGAAACTCAATACCATGCTATGAATCTAACACAATCAGGAATGGGTAAAAATAAGAATAATACAGATCATTTGGTCCCTGTTCGGAATTTGAATATCCGAAGTGTGAATAATAATGAACCGAACCTAAGACGAGTATACTCTAGCAATCAAAACGAACAAAATAGACAAGGCTATGTAGGGAATCCGCCTAACCTAATCAACCGAAGTAGACACAAAAATAATAGAAATACATGTCGAAATCCTAGAGATGCTACCAATCCTATGTATAGACATAATCATTGTTCACGAGATGGTACTTCGTATCCAAATTCAAATCACGATGAAAGACATGTACAACCTAATGTAGAACCTAACCACGATTGTGCGGTACAATGCACTTTATTAGATTCATATGCCAGTGCGAATGTAACATGATTACCGTTAACGAAATTAGGTTAAACCCATGTTGGTTATAGATTCTTATGAATTTTCGTTTTAAAGTTTGTGTTAATATTAATAATGAAAACGATGGTTATAAATATTTGAAATGCATCTAGTTAAAGAGTTAGTAGCACCCAACATTCTTGGTCAAATAAATAAGAATGAAAAATAACAATAATAATGAAAAATGTGTTTATTTAATAACAAAAAGGTGTCTTTTGTTTCTGTAAAATAAATTTATTTACTTCTATTTGATTATTCAAACGTAGGTTATGTTTAATTTTTATTCTTTCTTATTAATGTGAAGAATCATAATTCAATTTATAATTAGTTAAAGGCAAAAATTATTTTATATCAGATTGATTTGTGTTTAATTATCAAAGATTATGTTAAGAATAAGATCCATTCTATAAAATCAATTATTCAATGACTACCTCGAGTGAAATTCTTCTTTATTTTGGACATCTTAGTGCTACTATGTATACAGTACAATTGCAACATCTAACTTATTTGTTATACAATGCGCCCGAAAAGAACAAATATTTTTTGTCACATCATCGTTTGTAATAATGATCGAAACTAGTAATCTTGATAATTTGTGTTTCACCCTCGTTAATTATATTTCTAAGCGACGATGTTTTTAATGATAAAGAATAAATAATAATGTAATAAAAGAGAAATATTAATGAAATCAAAGATTTATTGTAAATGTATTTATGTGAATGATAATAACTAATATTTTATATATATATGAGGGTTAACCAAAAAAGTAATGAAGATATATACGAGGTGTGATCAAAATATAAAGAACATATGTAATGTACGAACATTAATCTAATCAGACCAGTGGTTCTTGAATATAAAAGCCAAGCCTACTCATGACTTTTATATTCAGTCCCTTTGTCGGGCGACATTTTCTATAACGAAATACTTTAGTTTGTATAATATTTACGTGTACCGTGGGCAAAAAGTGCTCATAAATATGTAATATACTTAGTAGAATGTTCATTTTAAATTAACAGAAAAGAAGAATGTTTTTAATGTATGTAAGAGTTTATTATGGGATAGTTGTGGCTATGTACATGTTATGTGTTGACCTAGTCAAGTGAATTTATGTATTTTACGGTCTTAAAAAGAATATTTAAGACATATCAAGCAATAAAGGTGAGACTAATGATCTTTGAATATCTGAGTTGATTCTTGCATAAAGAAAAGTTATTATCGCTTCGTAACTTATAGTTTACCAGACGGACCAGGTTGACGACGCTTTTCTATAGAGTTGTATTTGCATTCATTCATTCATTATTATTACATTAATATAACAATCTTCTATTGCAATCGTATTTAACATCCCTTCATGTTTCAACATGATCATCATTCAATAGGTGAATGTTCTTTTGCATTCGCGTTCAATGACCTCATATGTTCTACCATTCGTAAAGTAAAACTTTCTTTGTATTCATTATTAACAAACTATCATAAAACTTGTTTTTTTTATTAGTCTGTCTCCAACCTGTTATGTTTATCTTTCACGTTCCCCAGTCTTTCTTTTATGTTTTCGCCGACATCGCCAAAGTTATTTCTATTAGTTTGTTCCCAATTTGTGATGCTTATCTCCCACGTCCGCAATCTTTCTTTTGTTCACCTACCGCGGCGCCAAAGTTATTTCTATTAGTTTGTCCCCAATTTCTGATGTTCTACGTCCGCAATCTTTCTTTTGTTCACCTATGATGTATCAACAGATTTAATTCAAATCAAACCAATTCAAATTTCCATTATTATTTTTAAAAATATCCAGTATAAAGTATCTACAGACACGCATACAGACTCGAAAAAGACCACATGACCTTTCCATGTCAGCACAACTAAAAAAAGAAATATAACAACTTTCCAACACACGTAACCATGTCATCAAACCCTAATGACCTAACCCAACCGGCTGCCAACACAGCCCATGACTTTCTATATTAATTATAGTACATAACGGTACCCGTAGAATAGTTTGTCTGCAACTACTAAGCAATACATTTGATGATGAGATCGAGAAGATTCTAGGTAAATTGTCCATGTACAATAAAAACAAAAGTGGATCTAGCACGCTCTATTGAGACACTCTGAATAACAGGGGACTAAATGAAGACACGGGTCCAGGTAGAGTGACACGTTGTTCTCTCCCTGAGAGATAACAATCTAGGAAAGAGAGGAGAGTACCATGAATGTTACATCTAATGGAGAGTTTGTAAAAAGCAACTTGGTGTTTATGGTGTCAAATGCCTTTGATATATCAAAATAAACTACATCTAACTGTGAGTTAGCCATGAATGTTTGCGCCGCATGAGTGACTAACACTGACAAATTTGTAAGACACGAGCGTCCAGGTAGGAAACCATGTTGAGAACTACTTAAAAAAGGTTTGACAAAGCTGTGCACTCTAACTATTTTCTCACAAAGAATCTACACAGAAGAGAGAAAAGAATATAGGTCTATAAGAATAATAGGTCTATAAGATGAAACTTGTTTTCTATCTCCAGATCTTGTATAAAATTTAGAGTTATCAGACGTCTGTGTGAACTTAGAATGTATTAGGACACTTTTCTCTAAAATTTCTGTTTCGACTTTTTTTTTCCTGGCCAGTGTCGAATTGTGGAAATGTATTGATTTGTTTCTCTGCTGGTAAGCATTTATACAAATATCCATTTTCCGTCATGCGTAGGGATCATTAAATTTCATATCAGAAAATGAGTAATTTTGTGTGCTAGTTGCATTACTTAAAAGACGTAATCTTATTTTCTAAATAAAAATATTTATAATGGCTGTACAAGAACCGAAATATTTTTATAATGTGAAGAACTTCTGACAATGGTATGTATATAAATACCAAAAAACTAAACATACACAGGGTTTCTACTGGTCCGGGAAGTCAGGGAAGTCAGGGAAAATCGTGCAGGTCAGCGAAGCTCAGGAGAAAAGACCTGAAATCAGTTTTTTTAAAAAACTGGAAATCAGGGGGGATTAAACACTGCTGAGAAGAGGGAAAGTTAGAAGCATTAGCTTCTCCAAAAGATGAAGAAATTAGAGAAAGAGAAAAGGTGTATGATAGTAGAAATAGACGTAAAGCAAAGACGGATTACTACTCAAATTGATAACATTAAAAAAGGAATAAGCAATATTGCACAAGTCAAAAATCTTAACTGAAACAAAATGTGTATATTTTAGTGCAGGGCTAGGGATGCGCACGAGTCGAGTCGAGACAGAATTTTCCCGAGAAAATTCGAGTCGAGACACTGCTCTTCCAATAGAAAAATATACGTTGTCGAGATATCACTTTTACAGCACATTTTCGAGACGAGACAGCCTCAAATCTTGTCTCGTGCGCATCCCTAAGTACAGCCTTGTCACTTTATTAATGAATGTGTAAGATATCTTATATGTAGTGTATGTTTCAGTGTCAGATGTTTGTAGGTAATAATTGAAGTACTGAATAAGTAACATATCTTTATTGAAACTGGATATGAATATTTTAGTAAGTGATTCTTTGTCATTTTATTAATGAATGTATAAGTCTCATATATATTGAAGGTGTTTCATTGTCAGATGATTGGTAGTGTAATAATTGCGATTTAGAATAAGTAATATTAAAACTTATTTTAAAACGATTTGCAGAAGGTAAATGCCGTGCCGTGGAAAATCAGCGCGCCTGGTTCGGGTGTATACGGTGGCACTAGTGATGGACAGTGGGAATATTCCCGGTGGGAAGGAAAATAAAAAAAATGGGAATATTCCCGATTTTTATCCCTGGCATATAAATTCCCGGGAAGGAATTTATTTCAATTTTTTTTATTTTATCTTCCAAATTATCGGAACCATATGACTAATTATTTTATTTTTATTTATTATGATTTACTTCTATAGGTTTTAAATAATTTGGATGTTTAAAATTCGTTGACTGTACTTTCTATAACTGATAATATGATTTTTTAAGTTCCATTTCCATTTGCACTAAAAAGTAGCAAAGTGCTAATTTACAAATGATAAAAAGGAACCAGTTTGTAAGGTAATGTAGGAATTATGTGGAAACAGAGATGAAGTACTATTAATACACCACGAATTACCGTTAATAATAGACGTCGCCATGTCTCCTGTCTCTGAAGAGGTGCTCGGGCTTCCTTACATGTGAATTACGCATGAAATTTCGAGTATGAAGAAAGGTCCTGTGTGGCAATATAATGTCCAAAATTATGAAGTTAAGTCAGTATCTTGCAAATATTGTGAACATAAATATGTATGCGCAAATGTTGATAAAATGGTGAGTCATGTGTCTTTTGTCAGTCACCCAACCTAATTTATTTATAACATTTAAAAATTTATTATATTTATAATATCAGTAGTAGAGTCAAGTTTAGAAAATCCACTAAGACCTATATATAAATTTAAACTGTTTACCAGTGTAAAAGTATGTGGATTTACTATACCATTTTTCCCACATATTTACTTGCATAGAACATATTGTAAGAAAATCTACATTTTTGCATACTCTCCAAATATAATGAAATAAGGTGGATCACCACCCGGAAGTGAGTACATATTTTAGCGCATTCACTTAACTACTGCGCAATGAAATGTTACATATTATAAATATTGTGCTATAAGATAAAGTTATGTTTCAGCTACAACAAAGACACTGATTCATTTGTTTGTGTCTTCTGATATCGAAAAAGGTAACAAATAAAAGAAAATATTTATTCGTTTTACAATGAGCACACAAGATGGCATTTGTTCTTAGATCTTACTGGAAGTGCTCAATTTTATGAAATGTTTATTTGTATGTGTAAAGTTCTTTAAAGTAATGATCTTATTACGAAATAGATATATTGTTTGACTATTTTTCGTGTTATGTTTCACATTTTATTTAAATATTAATTTACAATTAAGGAAATAGATTTTGAGAAGAATCTTTCGCAGAACGCCATGATGCGTTGTTGCCAAATTTGTATGTTTAATTTATGGATTCTAGCGCTGCAGTTCGAGAAGCGGAACTTAGCTGTGAATTGCGGTATGGATTGAAAATTAATTTCTCTAGTAAGCATCCAAGCAGAATTCCATGATTACTTCCTTTATTATTTAGCATAAGTACACACTCAACACTACCTGGCAACGCCACACTATTCAAGCAGCGTTTAGCATAGCACCGAGAACACCTAGTGATCCACCTAGAATATACATTTTAAAGAATCCTCTGGCAAAACAGTAATATATACTGTGATTTAAAAAAAAAAAAAAAAAACCTAATTTAACTTTGAACTCATAATATAGTAATACAGTGCAATTTTCTTTCTGATTGTATATAAATTCCCGCAAAATTCCCATTTTTGGCAATCTTCCCGGGAATATCCCGAAAAATATCTTCCCGGGAATTTACCCATCACTAGGTGGCACCCATACATATGAATGAGGTCGACAAACAAGCTGCGAACCGCCACCATGGTTGGCACGAAGCGTAAGAAAATTTTCAAAACTTAACCCTGCTCTCCCTTGATTTTGCGCGCTTTTTGTCACTTTTTCCTTCCATTCTATATATATATATATATATATATATATATATATATATATATATATATAGAGAGAGAGAGAGAGAGAGAGAGAGAGAGAGAGAGTAGATGCATAGATATAACTCTCTTAAGAAACAAACTATACAAGGTAGACAAAGGCAATTTTTTTTAGTAGAGGCAAGTAGAGAAACTACACAGCATCCTAATACAAGGTAGTGTGATGAAATTAGGTAGCACAGCGAACATCTTGAAAACGAATTCCAACAATGGATCGAGAATAATTGCTGATAATGGTATGTATGCATTTTAAATATAAATAACTCTCACCACTACACTCATGTGAACCTAGTTCTCATCCTTGATATCTGAGCATTTGAGATTAAGAAGTAAATGCTTATACCTTGTTCTGAGAGATTATTGTTTAACCCTGTACTTGTAAGAATTTTTAGAAAGAAAAATTGTTAAATTAAAATTTACTGTTCCTAGGTATAACTGGGTAAAGTTTACGGTTATGTCTAGGTATAACACACGGTTTTGCGAACTCCAAATGTATTTTAACAACCTGTTCTAGCGAACCGATGCAAATCGGCTGAGTAGCACCACTATAAGGTAAGTGAAGAGAATAAGTATATCTATTACAATATTGTAGGTAAGAGAATAAGTATATCTATTACAATATTGGATAAGTAACAGATCTTTATTGAAACTGGATATGGCTATTTTAAATAAGAAGTATCGTATATCTTCTGAGCAATTGTTTTTCAGACTTTTGTGGGTAGATATTTATGACCATAGTATGGGATGTTGCTCAGATTTTTACGGGAGAGGGTTAAGTTTAGAGTTACCCCTCCGCTTTTTATAAAAATCAGGAAAATTTACAGGAGAAATGAAGTAAGAAATGATAATTTGAAGTTTTTATTTGATGTTTAGGAATGTAAGTTCGGCAGGAGAGTTATGTTTAATACGAGAAAAGATATGTGAAAGTTAGTACTATTTGCCGGATGCGGAAGGTTTCAGCAGCATGGTAGTTGTAAAATATGGCGAATATGGCAAACAGGTGTAACAGATGCGCAAAAATAATGAAGAAAAAGCCCACGGAGTACTGAAGTTAAACTTTAAGCACTGTTTTTTGTATGTTGCAAAGATCAAGGGAACCTTCAGATTGGAGGGGCAACTCTAAACTTAAGCCACGGGAGATAAGTGGAATGTATGTATGAGCAATTGATTTATTATTTGCCTCTACAGAATAAATGGTCTCATATATAAATATTTATCGTTATTTATTCCTCATTTACAAGTCAACGTCATCCGACAGCTGTCATTAAAGTCAGGGAATTTCCTGCCAAACGTTAGGGAAAGTCTGGGAAATTGATTTCTCCAGAGCAGTAGGAACTTTGGTATACTATATGGACTCTACTAACCTAGTACCTAATGATGACTCAAAGTTAACTACTGTACTTAAATGTACTGTAAAAATAATCATGTAATGTAGATGTATAAACATCGTTTCTTCACCAGTTGACGAAATGTACTTTCAAAGTTTTGTTTTATTTTGGTATTTTCCCTTAAATTTCTGTAGCCTAAACGATGATTTTAATTAGAATGATTAGAAACTAACCATAGGCGAATTGAACGTAAGTAGCCCTGTGACGTAAGTATCATTAGAAGGCTTTTTTCCCCTTCCCATCTGTTGTGTTTTCGTTAAAGCACAAACCAGGTGTAAGAAATACTCGGTCTGATTGTCACAATTTTATTATATGGCTGAATGATTTTGCTTTCTTTTCCTTCACTTTATTTTCTTAGACAAGAATTGAAAAAAAAAAAATGAAAAGAATATATCTCCTTATCCAACTGAACGACTTTCCACAGCAAGTTTCCTGCAGAGTTCGTATGTTCAGGGCCTCTTCTGTAGGCGAAGCGTCTGAAAAAACAGCGGGTAACTACGAATAAACCTTTGTAAAATATTCTTCCCTCGTTCTTTGTATATTCCGCTTCATTTAACGGAGGAACATAAGGAATTGTCACAATACCAAATAAAATCAAGACATTCCTTGTAGTGGGGTAGCGAAAACACAAACAAGCTGCTAGGCAAGCCTTAAAAAAATCTCGGTATTCCTTTCTACGTGTATTATATATATTTGTTGTTTCTTCCTATGAGTATCACATTTGTTAACCACCTTAAGGACTCTGTAGTGCACTTCTGCAAAGAGGCATAAAAATGCAGTCTTGTTTCAAAAAACACCTGGAAACTCACGTCACCTTCAATACCTCTGCACTCATGTCTACAAGGAAATTTCTTTGAAAAAAAAAAATCATTTAGTGCACGTTCTTTTCCTTGTAAACTTCGTTAACGATGCGAGTATTTACGTCATTTCGATTTTTATGTTCCGTTTGCAATTAACTGGAATCTTAAGAATGCCATGTTACTGATTTCTTATTCAAATCTAAACATCCGTTGCTTTTTTCTTTTTCAAAATCTATTATATTTCATTATATATATAAATACATTATTACTTAAGTTAATTTTCACTCAAAATTTTATATAACAAAATTTAACTTCCAGGAAAGAAGAAAGAAACTGTTTAGAAATTTTGAAGAAGAGAAATGAAACGAAAATGTTCAGTTTCATGTCCTACGTTTATATCCTTTAAGCTAAGGGAGACAGGTGATTAAGGCGCGTGAATGATGATGGATGATTTGATAGAATGAGAATGCGGGAGGAAACGGGAGTACCCCGAGAAAACCCACGGACATGATGTCCACCACAAGCTTACTTGGCCAGGGATCGAATCAGGGACCTCCCAAGAGCTTCGGTTGGCATAGAGGAATAATGGCCAAAATATAATCTATTCTTGACGTATTGAATTCATAAATATAATAAACTGCTTCGAGCTATCTATCCGTTTTTTCAGTAAATGGCGACCAGCGTTGAAAATGGAAATGGTGGGGGTCGCGGTGGCTCAGTGGTAGAGCGTTCACCTCTGGTGCTTGGGGTCTTTGGTTCGATCCCAGCTCAAGCCAAATGAACTTTGTGGTGGACAAATACTGTGAGCGTAGGGTTTCCGCGGGGTTCTCCCGTTTCCTCCCACTTTCTTCATTCCACCATTTCATTCATTATTTCATCATCACCGTCTCCTTTAGTCTAGCAGACATAATCGTGGGACATAAAACTCAAAGATTTCATTTCATTTAATTGAAAATCGCCGATTTTCACAATAGAGAGATAAAGATCGAGTTGGAACTTATTCATGGAATGCTGGGTCTATAAGAAAAAAAAAGTCGTTTGACGTTTATACTCTGCACAAATCAAAATTGAAACCGAAAATTGTTCATTTCTATCACGTTCGATTGGAAAATGAAATGATTTTATTTATTTACTTTTATTTCTTTTAGTTTGACGTTCTACAGTTATTTGAACTTTTGGCTGAAGGAGACTGATGTTTAATGAAACCGACTGATTTGTGAAATTAAATTTCTATGTGCTCTTCGTCAGGAATCGAACCCGGGAGCATGTGTATAAAAGGTACACGTACTGGGTTAAGTGTACAGTTGGTATAGTGGGTTAAGCGAGGATATTAACCATACCATTTTTAAAAAAGAAAAGGGCGCTTCTCATTCTTTCTTACCGTTTTTCACTCGCGTCTCTGGCATGTAAAATTTCGGAGGGGGACATCAAAGAAAATGATATAAATGGCGCCCCCCGTGCCTATCTTTGCCCACTGTATTTTTTTGGGGGAAGTGGGGGACGCCATAGATATTTTTCTTTGATGTGGGAGAACGACGTCCCTCGCGTTCCCCTTCACTTTTATCCCTGATTGAGACTGTATTATTTCGAACATGAATCGTGAAAATGATGTCTTATCTTCGGAAAATGAATCTGTCTCTATTGGAAAAGTTTTGAGTTGAGTTGATTTTGAGTTTAATGTCCCTTTCAGCAGCGAGGCTATTAGAGATGAAACCTATTGATTAACGTGAAATCCGAACCACATGATGGAAGAGTTTTATCTCACCTCGAATCTTCTTACGAAAACTACCTCGTCTGGCTATGCATAACCTTAGACTTGTCCGCATTTTGAGAGTAAAAATTTCCGATCGCATACATTTTCCGAATTCCTTGATTTGTCCGCATTTTCTAACCTCAAATGTATTGTCAATTAAATTTCAGATATTTTACATTTAAAAGTATGTTTGTCTATTTGTGTCTAAAGAATAAATTATTTTTAAAAATCAAAATTCTGAAAAAGAAATTCGCAAAGTTAACATAATAGCAGGTACGTACTTCTGTTTAATTATTTTTTCGATACATTTCATTACAGTTTTTCATAATGTTTTTAAAGGAAACTTGAAAATAAAATACAAAACCTATCATTCTTGTCAAACTAAACACAATTACATACTGAGCAAGGCTATGTGATAAATATATATGAAACGAACACGTAACAGTTTCAACACACTAACTGTGTCTTCATCAGATTTCCACTCCCCTTCATCTCCAGGGATTATTTTATCTCGGAATGTTTTACCTCAGGAAGAACCTACATTATCTTTATTCTCCTTCTTTATCCCTCTTAGGAAACCATCTTGTGGTTCATTCGCCTCTCACTTCAATAAAATAATAAAGATAAGTAGGGGCGGGTCTTTAAAATTACAGTAAAACCTGTCTTCAACGGACCGTTTATTAAACGTAAAACTGTCTTAAACGGAAATATTTCACGGTCCCATGAATTTTGGAGAACAAAACGTGCAAAACTCCCTTCATTAAGCGGAAACCGTGTTACGCGGACAACGGAAAGAAAAATAAACATTTAACGGAAAATTCTGAGCTTCGGACTACAGCGTTTAGAAGATGTTTAGACATTCTGTGAGACATATACATTACACTGTCTGCGATAAAATGTTCGTTCTTTTGTTAAATATTTCTGGACATTGTTGACCTTCCCCAACCACTACTCATATTCATCCCGACAAATTGTCCTTAATTCCCGCAACTTCATCAGGAATGTCGGAAAGAAGAAAACGAGATAGAGGAAGAAGAGGAATACGATACCGAATTCCAAGAAGAGTGTAGAATAAATAAATATCAAGGTTCTCTCAGAAGTTTAAAGGAACTGCAAAAATTTGATTTACGAAAAAAATATTCTGATTCACTTAGTATAATTTCTCAGGCTAAAGTGTATGCGGAAAGTCAAGCAGCAATGTACACAAGAGTCCCTGCTTGGCTATTAGAAAAATAAAGAAAACTTGTTCATAGCATATTTTGTATTCATTTTAATTTTTTTTTGTTTATTTATTCGTAGAAGAAAGAAGTACTGTAATCGAACAATGTACGTACAGCAATATATTTTCTCAGTATGCCCCTTTATAAGCATGTATTTCGTTTTTAAAGAAAGGAAAGGTCTACCTCTACTAAGCGGAAACCTGACTTTAACGGAAATTTTTGCAAGTCCCGCTCGATTCCGCTAAAGACAGGTTTCACTGTACTTCGGAAAGATAATTTTAAAATCTGTCATAATTTCAAAAATCTAGCATAATTCAGGCCGTGTTTGGCATCATCGCGAGTCTTGAGTGTGGCAACCCTGCTTAGGACAGTTTGCCCTTCTAAGGATAATAAGGTGCTCTGACGTCCACATGCTTATCCGCTATCCGAGGAAGCCGTTGGCACCGGGGGTCAGTCGGTCCCCACCTAGTACGTTAACCACCTAAAAATAGCCCGCTTTCTCCCGCGAGGAGGTGTAGGTTGGGATTTTCCCTTCGTTTAGGATGAGGCCCAAGGTCATTCCCCAATCAACTTCAGTACTTTTAGAAAGCGAAACCTTTTATATAGGATTAAAATTCGAGTCCGAAATTGATGAACCCATATAAACAGTGTTTCCAAATTTTTGGGACATAAGTAATTGGTAGGGATGCGCACGAGACAAAATTTGTGGCTGTCTCGTCTCGAAAATGTGCTGTAAAAGTGATGTCTCGACTCGAAAAATGTATGTTTCTCTATTGGAAGAACCGTGTCTCGACTCGAATTTTGCCAGGAAAATCCTGTCTCGACTCGTCTCATTCACATCCCTAGTAGTTGGAAACATTTATAGCAATTTGTTGATAATAGGTGTCTTACTTCTTAATTTCCAATTTTTAAAATTACTTTCGTAGCAGTACTATCCTAAACTGTACACTCATGTAACACGTAGTCCAAACGCTGGAAATTGTGCGCAAAAATATATAATATTTAACTAAAATTAAGGAATACTTAATAAGAGTTTAGTTTCTACATGCCATCTCGCAAAAGAATTTATTTTGTAAAGCTTTAAAAGCACCCACACAAGTTCAGTAGCGATTAATTTTTTTCTGACATTGAGTATTAGGTCTACATATAAAAAAAAATAATAAAATGGTTTCGTCAAACGCAGAAAAACTTGATGAATGTGATCGGAAGAACGGCTAGACTGTTTAAAATGATTTTTTAAAAATATAGTTAATACCTATCTTGAACTGGATTTTATGTTACACTTATTAAAATACGTATCCCAATAGGCTTCCAAATTTTCTGTTAAAAACAGAATCTCTAAAGTTAGAAAGATTAAACTCGATGTATAAATTTCTCACTAAAAATGGCTGGACCAGTATCGCAGCGTTTTCGAGCTCAATCAAATCAACACTGAATGTCTCAACCTCAACCGTCTCGTGGCCAAACGATTGAACCGTTCAAAACGAATGTTCAAATCTAGTTAGCACTCAGATTGAGCCATGTTTTTGTCGTGTTACTTCCATTAAAATGCGTATCTCGAGGCAAAGTAGGGTTTAAAATGTATAAGAGATTTATAGAACCTCACAATATCCTTCATAAGGAAGATGAAACTCAGCATATAAGTAGGGGGCCGAAGTGGTTCAGTGGTAGAGCGTTCATCTCTGGTGCGTGGAGTTCTTGGTTCGATCCCAGCTTGCTTCAAGTGAATCTTGTGGTGGACAAACACCATGTGTGTGATTTTTGGCAAGGTTCTCCCGTTTCCTCTTATATCCTTCATTCCATCATTTCATTCATTTCTCATTATCACTGTCTCCTTTACCCTACCCGGTATATAAGCGTGGCACGTAAAACCTTAAAGATTTCATTTCATTTTTCAGCATATAAGCACTCTATTAGAATAAAAGTAAGTGGTGTAGTGTCACAGATTTTTAGAAAACGCTGCTTCTAAAGTTGGGCAAGGGGAAGGGCGTCATTTACATGATGTTTTTCAATACATATATTAAAAAATAATTCAACATATCTATACCTTTCAAATATCTCCTATAAATCTATTCTGTCTTAAAGGAATAAAGTTTTTAAACTTCTTATTTGGTTGGTTGGTAAATAAGTTGTTCTAGTTCAATGACACCCTCCGCCGTTGAATTTTGAGTTGGCGATGGCACAAAGCCCATATCTTGTCATATTTCTGACTGATGTTGAAAGAGAACATATAAACAGGATGTAAGAGACTTCTTTTATCAACGGTGCAAGACAAAGAAACTCTGAATGCAATGTTCCTCCCATTATTACTATTTATTCACTCAATTAGACCTAACTGCTTGGATTGATTCATTGGACATTAATAACCACCATGATGAATCAATCATACTTTGACGTGTCCTTCCGTTTTTGAAGCATACAATATATTAAGCAAAAAAAAAGGAGAATACAAAAATACTTCAATATATAATCGTGCTATTATGTACGCTTC
This sequence comes from Thermobia domestica, assembly GCF_964235325.1. Classification (NCBI taxonomy): domain Eukaryota; kingdom Metazoa; phylum Arthropoda; class Insecta; order Zygentoma; family Lepismatidae; genus Thermobia; species Thermobia domestica. The sequence goes on from NC_137463.1 coordinate 60,910,745, forward strand.
AATTACTACCTTATTATGTGTGGTTCTTTAATGTTTTTGAGTTTGAATAAGTTATGTACGCAGTTTGATATTATGCCTAAGAAATATTCTATTATTATTATTATTATTATTATTATTATTATTATTATTATTATTATTATTATTATTATTATTATTATTATTATTATTATTATTATTACGTCAACCCTCACATCGCACTGGAGTATCATTTCTCGTGAAATCAGCGAAGTCAAGTCCTATTTGATTTGATTTGAAGAAAGATGAGTGCGACCCCTTGTACTGACCAAATGGTGTTGGCCAATACTAATCATACAACAACTACTACTACTACTACTACTACTACTACTACTACTACTACTACTAATAATAATAATAATAATAATAATAATAATAATAATAATAATAATAATAATAATAATAATAATAGCCATACTAATAACAATAATAATAATAATAGAAAGCCATTTTTGCGTTGTACTTTCAGCGTGTCCCTTTTCTCCACCGGGTAAACGTGTTCGTTTAGAACTTACGATCGGTGTATCATATCGTGTTCCATTTGACACCGGTTCGCATCAATAACGTACTAGAGATCCCAATAACAACCGACTGTTATCATCTTGTGTTTGCAGTATTTGTCTTCGTGAGAAACCAGGTTCCAGTGTATCCCATTCTGGCATGTATGACCAGAGTACATAACTTTCAGGGGCTATGGGGGGGAAGATCATTCTACTTCCTGTTCGAGGGCGTTGCGAATCGTAAGAGTAAACATATTTCCATCTTTCAATATGTCCTTCCACTTGTGCAAGTTTCAATGCGATATTCGTCAAGGAGTTGCATACCTTTCCTTGTTAGATGAATTTCTAAACGCTCACTTTTCACTATTAGATCTTAATTCAGACTCCCCTGGTTAACTTTCTGTATCAACCCGCACAATTTTTGTTTGGGATCCGGACGCTTCCTGGTTGTATTGAAGAGCTTAGCTCAGGCCATCTTATGAATTTCTTTTATTTTGTTATTTTCTTATAGGAAAACGTTTTATAACTGTGGTGTGATGCCTACGTTATTGGTTCTCATTTTCTTAAACAAATATCTTGATTATGGCTTCCTTATTTTACAATAGCCAAAATTAATTTTTCAAAATACATGTTTGAATTTTGGGTACTTTACAATATTGTGACATCCACGCAGCGTTGAGAGAATAATTTTGAGGATCTACTTGAAGAAATGAAGTAACGAACTCCGGCCTAACAAAGGCTGCATTAATGGCAGTGAGGAGACTATGTGCTGAATATATATCACCCCAAAGACAAAGGTACTATAAGCTGTCTGTTAGACTTTGCCCTCTCACAGATTGTTACGCCAGGAGCAGGGCCGGATTTAGCATTTTGGCGCCCCTAGGCCTAATAATTTTTTCCGCCCCTAGTCTGGTTGGTTAAAGTTACTTTCCTAAAAACCTTTATTAAAAAATTATATCAGGCCTATATGTTAATTGCTTAAGCACCACTCCACGATGCAATTTTATCATTGCAAGTTTTTTGAGGAATTTACTCGGCTCTGGGCTTAACAAAATACCGTTAATGTATTAACAAAAGATTGGTGAATAACTTTGATTTTGTTCAATTTAGTCATTTGGGCAAATAAATTTAAAAAAAAAACTCTGTAATACATTAAAAAATAGTTTTAATCTCAGAAACACAGCTTCAATGAAATATTTTGATAACGTGACACAAAAAATGTGTTTTAAAGTAAAACTAAATATTTTGTATGTACAAATAGTAAATAGTATTTGTTCACATGAACTTCAAAATCAAAATTAGCCTGACCCCGTACACAAAAACTGGACTTGCTGGTCACTAGACCAGCGGGGAGGGCAGACCACTAAGTCACCGTGGCCCATTAACACACCCTATATATTATGTTCAAATCTATAGGGTTCTGTGTACTTAATCATGTACAGTACACAGACCATATATAAAACTGCTTTCACGTGAGACCATGATTTCTGAGTATATATATGTTTCACTTACTACAAGTGTATTTGTGGGCGCCTAGATTCGGGTTATCAAGGCACAATTTTCCTCTTATGTATCCAGAAAGTTATTTACTGAGAATAGAGCCGGTAAAGACTAGATGAAGACGTAAAGAAAAATAAAGAAAAAGAGAGAACGATGAGTGTGAATGGCTTCTAGAAGAGAAACGTATTGCCGATCATCGAAGCGAATCCTAAAGCTTATCCATCCATCATGAACTGCTTTGACCAAAAACTGTTTATGTCTCGCATCAAAGCACAAACGAAAGAAAAGGAAAAGAGTTAACCCCCCTCCCTTCAGATAGAATAAGAAAAAGAAGACAAACCTCTTTCTCAATAGAAAAGCTATTTGGCTATTTTTACCAAAACTCTTACCTCCTAACAACTTACGTCTTCAGAGATTTTCGTTAGAACGGCTAAGAGCTCCTGCTGGTACTTTATATATATTCTGTCTACGTTCCAAGAAATGAAGGGGAGTTTTAAAAAAAATAGTAAGAAAATATCAGAAAGAGAAAGCTATAAGGAAGAAAATGTATGAAAAACAATATGGTACACATATGCTATATATCGATTTCATTATTAACGATACATTATCGTCTCTTTATCTATTTCAAAATGATTAATGGAAGCTATATTTTGATACCAAATACATAGAAAGAACAACAGAATATATGCAGACGTCCATATGGGAGCAAAGAGGGGCAATCACCCCTTGCTCTCAGAATTCGAAAACTTTTTACTTAGAAAAAACAAGTAGCAATGCACATCATATGAAGCAGTAGCGACATTTCAGATTTAACTTTGTGGGAGCATGGAAGGTCCTCTACCAACATGAAAATGTCATAAGTCTTATGTTTTTATTAGTATATTAGTGTAAATTGATATAGTAGTATATGTATTTCACAAAGTCGCTGAGGCAATTTGCTACCTGCCCTGCCCAAATGACGCCATTAACCTGGAATTTAGTTTATATGTCGTGATATTTACTAAATTAATATTAAAAGTGGTAGAGGTATTAGGTTTTCATCACTTGCAGTCTTAGAGCAGAGATTAGAAAAAAAGAAATGAAATATTTGTTTAACGTCTCACGTCGTACGAATATGTCCTTCAGGCCTTGGGAAACGATGATTAAGAAAGTAAATAATGGTAAAAGAATTGATGGAATGAGAAAGTGGGAGGAAACGGGACGATGTTGTCCACCACAAACTTACTTGACTGAGGATCGAACCAAGGACACCACGTGCTAGAAATTACAGAGTTACAGAGATTGAATATATTCTTAGGACGTTTAATTGATTGCAAAACAAATCTTTTCGTTATCTATTACCGTTTTTATTCTATTGCGGTCAACGTTAAAACGTAAGTACTTGATATCTACTGCTTCCGCTTCGAACAGAGACTTAATAGAGAAGACGTTACTTATTCTTAGAACGCTAAATCGGTTCAAAAAAAATCTGGCTATCTCTTATCGATTTTGCTCTATGTACTTCAATATTGAAACCGGAAGTTATGCTGGACCTCTATCATTTCCGGTTTTAGTAGAGAGTTAAGTAAGGATATGAAATGAGACTTAATCGATTGCAGGAAATCGCTTCTGGCTACCTATTACCGTTTTTGCCCTGTGGTGATCAATGCAAGAACCGGAAATTGTTGATTTCTACTGTTTCCGGTGAATGAATCGCCCTCATCCACGAATTCCATTCCCAACCTTTGATCATTTACTTCCTGCCCAAAATTGATTATGATCCATAAAGTATTTCTTGAGATTTTTTGTGTCCCGCATGGACGGGCACACGAACAGACATTTTTATCTCCTGGACGAATGGACAGACATTTTTATGTCCTGGACGAATGGACAGATATTTTTATGTCCTGGACGAATGGACAGACATTTTTATGTCCTGGACGAATGGACAGATATTTTTATGTTCTGGACGAATGGACAGACATTTTTGTCACTCGAATGGACTGACAGACACCGTAAATATATAAAGAAGTTTTCATTGGTAAATTAAACCTCTTAATATAAGGAAATTAAATGCGTGAAAAAAAAAACAGCTATTTACTTTATTGTTATTACTATACATATAAAATCAACAGTTGTTACTACTGTCACTATTCATCGGTATGAAAACTAACACGAGAAATCTGCAACCAGTTATACTGTGTGCCTTTACATTTCTTTTGTATTTGTATTTAATGCATCATAGTGTCCCGTAGTGCCTGTATGTCATATGGATTTTATTTCACTTATTTCATGGTAGTTCGCACTTTCTTGGTTGTGATACGAGGTGCGTACCAAGAATACAGTACCCTTTATATATAACTCCGGTCATGTTCAATATTTGGATGAGACATTTCTGTTACATTTCAACGTAACCTTCTCCCATCTGCACATATATCCGTTGTTCGTGTATCCACATTTCAAAAGCATCTGCGAAGTCATTTTCGATGTGTTTAACACACTGGTATGCTTTACTTTCGAGGGAATTTCTGGATGAAAAATGTTTGCAATGGCAAATCTATGTGGCTATGCTTTGTTCCAGTGTAGGAGAAATCCTTAACTTGCGAGCTGTGATCGATTTTCTTCCAATGCATGAAGCAATCTCTTCTTCAAAAGTTGCATACAGTACTCTCCAGGGATCGTATGATTTTTGCTTGACTAATGAGAATTGAAGAAAACCGACGGTTTGTTCTTTTTGGATATAACCCAATGTCCTCTACGAAATTTTTCCTCAGTTAATGGTGGCAGAGATTCCAAGTCTCTAATAAAAACAGAATCCCACCTGGCGTAATTGTGATGATCTAGGGCAAAGAAGAGGGAAACCAGTTTTTTCAAAGTGGCAACCCTGAGATCCAATTTTCGTTCTCGGTGTGGCCTTATGAACATGGATATAAGTAGCTCGTACTTATAAACAGAAGTGTGTTGTTGGCTTATCTCTAGAAGCATTAGCAAACCACTTCTCCATAGTAATGTCGCCTTCATGGTTCTCATAAGCCTTCTTCAAAAGGATGTCAAGGGCTGCGACAGTTACTTGGTTGGCATACCGTGTACGCATTGGATCACTTGCTCGTAGAAAGGATATGGCTGCGGCCTCTTACATTTTACTTCTGCCTGTGCAAGGGTTTCAATCCATCCAGAACCCCTTAACAAGTCTCCCATGGTTGCCCACAAAGCTATTTCAATGTGGAGCTCTCCTAGCATGACAGTAAACTTATCTTCACCAAATGTTGTAGGGAAAGTCCATTGCGCTTGTTTTAGTAATCCACAACCAAGAGTGGCGTTTGATGAAGTTTCAGATAGTGTGTAATTTTCGCTACTATGTCCATACCATGTGCAATCATTGCTGGCGTAGCTGCCTTTTCATGGAATAATAGCAGTAGAGCCTCAGTACATTTTCTTGGTGACCCGACGGTGTCACTCCTGGAAGCATGGTATGAAGACCACGTGACTTGTGCTGCTTTTTCCTCCAACTTTTGACGTATTGTGGAATACACGGACGTCATCCAGGATTTCTCATGTCCTCCTTCTGCCTCAAGTGAAGTCAAGATGGGCATTACATTTTTCACTGGAGGTTCTTCCACCAGATTTCTGAGCACTGGAGGTACTACAGTATATGATGGTGGTAAAATAGATCCACTTAAGTGTAAACCTCTCATTCGAAAGTCAAGATCATTAGTTGCTCGCTCCATCCCAGGGATGTCAGTTGTCGGGAACTGCAAGATGGAAATTCCAGTTCCATGGAATGATGATGTGGCTGTCCTCGAAGTGGGATTGTGATCCAAGTTGTTTAGAGCGGCAACACTGAAAATGATCTGACGCAGATTACTGGGACAGACAATGCCAGTAGCCCTGCTGACGTTGCCAGAGCTTTTGCCAGCAAAACCTGTATGGGCATGATTCTTTTGTAGGATACACTCAAACAATTTTTACCCACAAGTTCGACCAACTTTTTGTTTCTTGTTTGCGAATGTATGCTGAGACCCAAGTACAACGGAAGTGGAGGCTCATACTTTACGCTTCCCGAACATGAAATGTTCAGTATGACTATTTGGTTGACAGATAGGATTTTCCTGCAGTTATCTTCAACATGCAATGATATAGTACCTAACAACAGCTGTCGGAAGAAATACTTCCACTCTGCAGGAAAGGATAACTCCTCTCAACCAGGAAGAAATGATCCTTTGAATTGAAAGGCTGTGTTGATCAAGTTTTTGCGCAGGATTGAAGCAGCCCGAAGTAGTGCACGGGCCTTTTCTTCTGGAGTTTGACTTGCTTCCGAAATAACCTGTCGAGCTGTCTGAGAGCACATTAGAAAGACTCTATCACGAACGTCCTTTTCTTCTCATAACTCAGGAAAGTGATCAAGCACCTTTTCTTTCAGACGGGTACGATTGACTGTTATTTGTACATCTTGTTCCAGCAATTTTTCACTCACAAATTTAGTGAGATCCTATGAAAAATTTTACATCCTGTAGCGATTTCCTTCCGTATGAACTCCAAGAGTTCATTTTCAGCTACAACTTCCATATTTGTAACCGCTGGTATTGTAGCTTCCTTATTTGATACCAACTCGTTGTGTCGGCGGTTAAATATTATGTAACAATTTCGGTGGTACTTCGCTTCAATTGCAACAAGATCCCCTTCAGCAAGGTAGGCGACAATTCTGTCTTCACCTAACGCAACTGCTTTGTCATGAATTCCGGTAGTAAGGCTGAGTTTTTGAAAAGAATGATCTAATTTTCCTGTTTCCGCACCACAAAGCAAACACACATTAGCGTCGCGAAGTGCACTTTCCCACTTTAATTTTTTTTTTTTTCGGAGCCGATAAACCTTTCAGGAGCCTTTTCTTTGCACGTTCTAGAGCAGATGCTTTGTATAGTTGACACGTTAGGTGCAATGATGCACGGGTTGCTAGCATTTCAGATGCACTTGGCAATTCCAGGTTTGGATAAGGTTCGCTGCCTTAATCTTTGAACTCCTGAACTAGGTGTACAAGTTCTACATATGATTCTTCTCTGCGCACGGTAACTGGGTTGTCCCGAGACAAACCAGTTTCTCTCCTGTGTCTTGACGACTTAGCACACATACCGCGCTCTCTTCCATCATTTGCCGTGTATTTTTTCTGTTAAAATATTTTCATTAAAATATATATAATCTGCTAAACTATACTGTATATACTCCAATATAATACTCATGAAGACAACCTACAGATTTTAAGCCTAATTATCATTCTTACATTTCCGAACACTTTTATTTATTCTTCAAAACTTCGATTTACTTTCCATTGCTTGCTAATTTTGAAACACATATGTGCTTATAAAATAAAAGCAACGATTTTACTCTGCTGAAACTGACATTTTAAACAGCTGTTAAGCTTACTCCGCTTAAAATAATAGCTTGATGCCATCAGTACCATCTATCCATCGCCGAACAAGTGTCCATTCGGGCTAAATTTGTTATTCACACATACGTATCTTCCAATGTGAAAAAAGTAACACTACAAAAATTGAAATGACCAGTACCTATGTCCCTTGTAAAAAGAAAAGGGTTAAGTTCCAAAGTTGGGCATCCGTTTCCAGCAAAATTTTTAAAATTTACAGGAAAGATATGGATAATTTGATCGTTTGTGTGATTGATAATATATAAGAGTCTCGAAAAATCTGTTTATTTGTTATATATAAGCGGTTATAAACATGGGACTATACGGCGAGCGGAGGGAACTACTTGTCGTAAGGTAACCGAACAGATGCATTGTGGGAAAGAAACGAGCATTTATGTTACCAACATGGCGAATGTACAAGGGCAATGAGTTTTAACATTTGTGAAGCAATACGTTGATAACGAGCAAAATCTTTTAAAGATTTGTGAAGAGCACGGATTAATGAAACTAATAACAAATTGCAGAAAGTGTGCAAATGAGATAACAGCGAAAAAACGTGGCGAAAGCGGAAGCTCAACTTCGGAATAAATGCCAAAGAAAAATATATTTTCAGTTCGATTTGATCAAAAGTTTACTTTTTGATCAAGTTTAAGATATAGGTCCATATATAAATTTCAGTCCGAGTGGACAAAGATAATTTCTCGAGGGGGGAGGCGTTTTGGAACTAGCTACAAGCATTTTAATATTTTTGCACTTTGCGAAAAGAGGGTCTAGAGTCCTATACCCAGAGAGCCCCCCGAGGGATGATCATTGTCCAATCAGACTGAAATTGTCATTTGCAGTCAAAACTTTAGTATGAAGCCAAAAATGTCCTTAAAATGGACAAAAAACTCGAAAGCTACAAGAATATCGATATTTTTGCCTTTTCCGAAAAGGGGCGTAGCCCTATATACCCAGAGAGACCCTCGAGGGATGATCAATGTCAATTCAGACTGAAGTTGTCATTTGGAGCCAAAACTTTAGTATGAAGCCAAAAATGTCTTTAAAATAGACGAAAAATTCGAAAACTAAAAGAATATTAATATTTGTGTCTTTTCCGAAAAGGGGGCTACGTTCCCTATACCCAGAGAACTTCCCCGAGAGATGATCGTTGTCCGCTTGAACTGAAATTGTGATCTGGAGCCAAAACTTTAATATGAAGTCAAAATATAAACTTTTACACTCACTTGACATGATTGGGTTCCGGGCTCTCCGACTCAAGATACAGCATTCCTTTTTTCTGTCTTAACTGAGAGTTCGAGTAGGTAAGAGTGTCCATCTTTCCTTATTCCTTGGTGAGAGCTCGTTATTTGGATCCCATATTATGCAGTAAGGTTTCGTTTTCCACAGCATTGGTACCAAAAGGTGACGTAAAATTCCCAGTTAATAAACTATTTGTGTTTTGTTGTGAATTTATTGCAAATGAACTATGAATTTCTGTTATTTTTCTCGTTTATTTTTACCCCGACCTCTTTGTTCTCCAAATTACGTTATTCTCCTGAATCTTCTAATTGTGTAGATAATACTTATTTAGAGAATGATGACATTTTTAAAGAAAGACGAATAAGATATGGTGTTAAATTTATTAAATAAGGGGCGAAATATTTAACACGTTATGCGAAGTCTTGTTTCTGTTATACTTATTTTTCCAGGTACTTGTCTTATAAGAAATTTTCCATGCCGCTGCCGCAGAAATTCGGGCTTTGAATCCGACACATTTCACATACGGCGTAGATTGAACGTCAATCCTTATGTTGAAGTTTCCCATTTGGACATTGCTTGAGACAGTGGTGTAAATTACTCTCCAACAGGCCCTGTAATGTGAGATGCCCTGAAGCCTGAGGGAACTGATATTATATTAATAAAAGGGGTCCAGATTATTATATTTACTTAGGGGCCCAGCTAAGAGAAAACAGTTACATCGGGAGCTTGATATATTAGTACATGTGCAAACCCGACGATGATAAATCAAGGCTATAGTGCAGGGGATAACACTTCCCTGTAGAGTTAAGATACCAAGAGTAGATTATGTAATTTGTGGTAAGCATTACCATGCTAAAGAAGCACATATATTGTGAAATAGTCCGGTCTCTTGCGAAGAATGGACTCTTAAAGCTTTTTAAGATCATTTTTTTAAAATCAGATTTCTTAAAATACCATACATACAAGATTTTAAAAAAAATCATAATCCAATTCTTGAAATTTCTTAAATTTATTGTGTTCAACAGTTTCACAGAGCGTTCGTATCACGACCAATCATAGTTCTTCTCCATATATATGAGAACGTCATTAAAACCTAGAAAGCGTGAAAGGAAATTCTTTAGCAGCGACCTCATATCGGCAAATAATCGAAACAACCATGCGATATTGATTGATATTAAAGGGACGGCAAAAGTTAGAAATACTACTCTGTTCTGGCGGAAATCTATTGCAAGTATGGGACTTTGCTATAGGAGGAAAGCCTCGATTGTCTGGTAGTCTAGCGTCTCTCTTTAGCACCGAAACTCGACCTTCAGTGACTGGCTTATCTAGATCATGGCCGGGGACACCTAGCCCCGCCAGCTTTTTGAACGTCAAAAATAATTTACGCTATTATTCATATATTTTTGAAAGTTTATAGAAAAACTCATGACATGCTTATCATAGTCTGAGTTCTGGCTTCCTCCCCCCCCCCCCAGTTTTTACCTTCTAGATCCGCCATTACCTTCAGTTAAGATAAAATCTGAACCACAGTAATACGTTTTAATTTCAATGCTTTCACGTCGAAGTGGGAAACAGGACCACGCGCACATAAGGCGAGTGCGTTATCTATGAAACTAGACCAGCAGGAATGATTACGAAATAACTCAAAATGACATGAGATTAAGAATCTATTTTTAAATAGTAAATTCTGTTTTCAATACGTTAATTCTATGCATGTGGTACCTGGTTCGATTTACGGTGGGAGTACTTTTAATAAGATACCCTAATCCCGAGTTTTTTAATTCTACTTTAAACAGAAATGAAGGGGGTCGTGGGTCAAGTGGGTCAAGATTTGTGAGTGGGTCAGTTAGTCGTGGGTCAAGAGGACGTGACCCATTTTGACTCACCACCCACCATGATCTACTACAACTCACTATGACCCAAGGATCCACTCTGCTGAGTACATTGTAGACAGCATCTTCTGAATACTGGTGAATTTGTCTACGTTTCACTTTTAAGGCCTTCATTTTTCTTCCTTTTTCATTTAGTATTTCCTTTTTCTTCCTTTCTATTTACTTACCTGAGATGAGTATAACTAAGTAAAAATAAATAAATAAATAAATAAAAGAACTTCAGGCACTTTTGGATATTGATATTTATAATTGTAATAATAGTAATATGGCTTTCGAGAGACAGTCTGTGCGTTTTTACAGGAGCTGACTACTGGAGAAAAATTATTTTTGAACCACCTTTAATAATTAAATTGTATTAAAAAATTGAATGTAGCTATATGTGCATGATCATCACGCCCAAATTGCAAATTCAAATGAAATGACTTTGGGTATAGTTATGCACAAATCCCAACTAGGGTGAGGTATATTGCTTCCATTATAATACATACACTATGTGATCAAAAGTATACGGACACCTGGCTGAAAATGTCTTACAAGTTCGTGGCGCCCTCCATCGGTACTGCTGGAATTCAATATTATGTTGGCCCACCCTTAGCCTTGATGACAACTTCCATACTTCCATGACAGGCATACTTTCAAACACGTGCAAACACGTGGGGAATGGCAGCCTATTCTTCACGGAGTACTGAACTGAGGAGAGGTATCGATGTAGGTCGGTGAGGCCTGGCACGAAATCGGTGTTCCAAAACATCCCAAAGGTGTTCTATAGGATTCAAGTCAGGACTCTGTGCAGGCCAGTCCATTACAGGGATATTATGGTCGTGTAACCACTCCGCCACAGGCCGTGCAGCATGAATAGGTGCTCGATCGTGTTGAAAGATGCAATCGCCATCTCCGAATTGCTCTTCAACAATGGGAAGCAATAAGGTGCTTAAAACATCAATGTAGGCTTGCGCTGTGAAAGTGCCACGCAAAACAACAAGGGGTGCAAGTCCCCTCCAAGAGAAACACGACCACACCATAACACCGCCACCTCCGAATTTTAGTGTTGGCACTACACACGCTGACAGATGACGTTCACCGGGCATTCGCCATACCCACACCCTGCCATCGGATAGCCACATTGTGTACCGTGATTCGTCACTCCACACAACGTTTTTCCACTGTTCAATCGTCCAATGTTTACGCTCCTTACACCAAGCGAGGCGTCGTTTGGCATTTACCTGCGCGATGTATGGTTTATGAGCAGCCGCTCGATCATGAAATCCAGGTTTCACCTCACACCTAACGGTCATAGTACTTGGAGTGGATCCTGATGGAGTTTGTAATTCCTGTGTGATGGTCTGGACAAGGGGTGCATTCTGCCTATTACACTTTACGACCCTCTTCAACAGACGAGGTCGGCCTGTACGCTTTTATGTTGTACGTGTCCCTACACGTTTCCACTTCACTATCACATCAGACACAGTGCATCTAGGGTTGTTTAGGAGTGTGGAAATCTCGCGTACAGACTTCTGACACAAGTGACACTCAATCACCTGAAAATGTTCGTAGTCCGTGAGTTCCGCGGAGTGCCAAATTCTGCTTTCTCACGATGTCTAATGACTACTGAGGTCGCTGATAATGAGTACCTGGCAGTAGGTTGAAGCAAAATGCACCTAATATGAAAAACGTATGTTTTGGGGGGGGGTATCCGGATACTTTTGATCACATAGTGAATCTTAAGTGGGGGAGTGGAGTCCGATTTTTTGCGAAAAATTGAGCATCCCACGAGCCGAGCTCAAGCCATTCAACTTACGGAGCTGATAATTTCCCTGTCTTGTTTTATTACAAGCGTAAACTCTTTAATCAGTGGAGAGGAGGGCGTGGATTATGGGTCAAAGTTGATGGAAAAGGATTTTGTTGGTGGTGGGTCAGAGTGGGTCAAGATGAGTGGTGGTTCATTGGGTTATGAGTCAAGTTTACATAAACCCATATCTACCATCTGATGAGATTCTATCACATATAACTCCGGTATGGAAAAGGGATTTAAAAATTCAAGCAACCTACCAACAAATCCTTAATCATGAGTTATTTTTACCCAAGAACGCACAGTGATAAACCCATAATCATCATAATAATACACGGAATTTACTTTCTTAAACGCCGCTCTTACTTATTACTATATTATGTAAATGTTATAGAAGACTTAAGTTAACCGAAAAAAAAAAGAAAGTAGCTCAATAAAGGCAAGAAGAATCATCAATTCGTCGTATACGTATTTATTTGTTCTCTTTTCCAACATTAAGTTTTGGGTGTGGTTTATTTAGCATCAAAAGCCGACTCTTAATTACGGGTTAATGACTTTCTAAGCACTTCTAGTGATTGTCTTCTTCTTCTTCTTCTAATATTGTCAAGAGCACAAAATTGTACCAACATGAGAAATTACTAGTTGAATAGTACCTAATGAATAAGGTCAGAATTGGAAAACGAAACAAATGGATGTAATGCAAATGAATTATTACAAAATATTACACACCTGTTACAGTAATTAATCCATACATATTTTGTTTTTGTTTTCTAGATTAAAATTCAGCTGATGATGGTAAGATGATCCATCATCTGTGTTTCGTGTATGTAACATAGACAAGTAGGCGCCCAACACTTACTTATGACAGTTAAATTGCTTTCATGAATAACTTTGATCACAGCAAAATATCCAAAAATGCATGGAGGCACGGTGGCTCAGTGGTAGCTAGTGGGTGTAGCCGAGCGGTCTTTGCGTTAGGCTGACAATTGTGAGGTGAAGCTCATTGGAGGTTCGAATCCCTCTCAAGAGCAAGGTCGGAATTTTAACTGTCCTCGATATTACTGTGTTCGTGTCCCTATCTTGTTTGGAATACATCGAAAGGACGTGAGGTGCAACTATCGAACAATACCCGATTAGGGCAAATTAAAAAAAAAAAAAAGTGGTACAACGTTCGTCTCTTATGCATGGGCTCCTTGGTTCGATCCCAGCTCGCACGAAGTGGATTTTGAGGTAGACAAGCACTGTCTTCGTGCGTTTTCTCGGGTTCAACCGTTTCATCCCACTTTCTTTATTCCACCATTTGATTCATTTCTCATCATTACCGTCTCCTTTAGTGTAGCGTGCATATGCGTGGGACGTAAAACTGAATGGTTTCCCTTCATTTTTCCAAAAAAATAATATCAATTTATTTAATAGGTACTTGAGAACACATTGTGTTAGCTGGATTGAAATGTTCAAGTTTACGACTGGTGAAAAACCACTCTTTGTAATGCAACCAATAGCTAAACCGAGATCATTCGTTTTACAATGTTACAAACTACATACATCTTCAAAGAGCAAGCTGGGATACTCAAGCTAGAAGGCAGTGTGTTGTTGATCAGGCTCGTGTGTTAAGTGTAGTATAAAAAACTCACAATTGTAAATCATATTCGTTTACAAGTTCAAAGTTGGATATTCTGTACATCTAGCAGAGAAATGCATTTATTAATTTTGCAATTGAGTCAGGAATGAATGCACCATGCGATGCTTGTTTGTAAAATTTCGTGCTCATGCAGATCATTGAAAAATTAGCCTGTAGTCACATTTTTTAAATAAATTATTTTCACAAATCCATTAATTTATTCTCATTTTATTCAGAAAATTACAATCAAACATTGTCAGTACTACGAACATAAAGGTTGATGAGATTGTAGACGGTCAGCAGACATATCATAGATATATATACTCCCTAGTAAAATAGTGGTGATCTGTGATTGCTTATTTAATTTCATGGATGTTGAAAATGACATACGAAAAGCAAGAGGTTCTGACAGCAACTTTAAGTGCCTGGACAAGAAGCGAGTGATAGATCTTTTCTTCTTATCATTACCGGAGATTTTCATTGGCTTTTCCTTTACCAATTTCCCTATGTTTGATTAAATTCGAAGAATCCTTACGTGAATTTCTTTGAAGGTATATTTAATAGAAAGTAGAAGGACTAAATCTATTTTTTGTTACGCACCGATTTTAACTTCATGTAATGAGAATCACTGGGAAGCCTGAGAAGTAATATAATCCATATTGCTTTAAAGTCAAATATATATATATATATATTTATCGAAAATTAATCGTGCAAGATGTTAGGCAGGGTAGAAGGAATGCAAATTCATAATTTCATTCCTGTCAGATTTGAACCCTGTATTGCATCAAAATACAATAATTCTGGCGAAAGATATCGATAAAAATTGAAGAATTGTATTGCATAACACCCGAAGTCCACTCTGATTCTTCGTATTTTGCATTTTTTTTTTAATGTTAGCATTTATGTTTTAAGGGCTATTCACTTGCATAATACGTAAATCCAAATCAAAACCTTTTTTCCAAAAAATACAAAAAAAAAAAAAAAAAATCAGATGAACAGAATAGCATACCAGGTCTTCTTATCTTTCCTCTAAAATTACAAATCACAAAAGTACTCCGGTGGACTTGGGATGTTCTGCATTTCAGGTCTTCAATTATTCTCCTATCATATAATTTAGATAAGAAAACTAAGAAGTTTACGGAAACTTATCACTTTTACCTGGCTTATCCCTGACCGAATTCAGCTACAGCCAATGGATGAGCTTCTAATAGTGTAAGTTGGTATTATACTGAGTGTTTCAAAATAACACCGATAATGTTTCGGAGGTGATTCCTAACACCAAGATAAGACAAAAAGTATATATCAAACTGGGTGTACAAATGCTTCCTTTCGGAGTTATAGGCTGCCGAAAATATGAAAAAAAAACTTTAAAGGTCCATAGTTCCATACTTACCGTAGTCGGGTCAAGATTTCACTTAGTAACTAATATGTGTGCCATCCACAAATACGTGTTTCACAATCCTAGGGCACTCACGTAACAATTTTTACAGAGGGCATATAATTTGAAGTAGGTATACTCACCAACTGCCTCTATAAAAATTACTGCGGAAGTACCACAGGATGTAAAACTTGGATATTTGGATAGGGTACATACTAGTTCCTAAGGGAAGTCTTGACTCGACTACGGTAGGTCCCATAGTTTCGGAGTTATTTTTTCCCTCATGTTTTCAGCAGCCTATAACTCCTTTGTGCACCCAGGTTGGTCTATACTTTTTGTCTCATCTTGGTGTCGGGAATCACCATCCAAACGTTGTTGAGGTTGTTTTGAAACACCCTGTATAACTAAGAACTTTATAAAATATCTCCAACTTTTAATTAAACTGCGTTTTGAAATGTGTTTCTTCTATATCAAAATGTTAGTTGTTTATTTAGGTTATTTTAAAATTATTTATCTTTAATTAATACTAACACGACGGCTAGCTACTCAGAAGTTTACGGACTTTAATTAGGAATTTACTTATGGTCTGTTAATAGTACTGTATTTCAACCGGAAATGGTATCAAAAGGACAACGAATGATTATGATCTTGGTTTATGATTATACAATTTCATAGTGCTGATAGCAATAATTTAGCACAGAAATTACCTGTTTAGTACAGAAATTACCTGTTTAATACAGAAATTCCCTCTTTACTACAGAAATTCCTTTTTTAATGCAGAAATTCCCTCTTTAATACACAAATTTCCTATTTTGTACAGAAATTCCCTCTTTAATACAGAAATTCCCCCTTTAGTACAGAAATTCCGTCTTTAGTACAGAAATTCCCTCTTTAATACAGAATTCCCTATTTAATACAGAAATTCCCTCTTTAATACAGAAATTCTCTTTTTAGTACAGTAATTCCCTCGTCATGGGATTAAGTAAAATGTAAATTTCCATCTCGCCTAAAATGGCGGAAATTCTTATCTTGGATAAAAGAAAAATCAGTGGCTGATAATACGTTAGGCGAGGTTTGAGGATATCGGAAGGTCAGTAAATAGAGCGTGAAAACCCCATTGAATCAACTGAAGATTTAATTTTAAAGTTAAAAAAGAAGTGCTTTCTGCGTTAAATATATGTGAACTCATAATAATTCTTGTCCAAATTAAAACTGTTATTAAAACATTAAGGAAGAAGAAAACTGTTCGTGTTCGTATCTAAAGGTGTCCGTAAAAAGGAGGATTATTCCCTGCAATAATACCTATTTATAGTTTCGGTCGGTACGAAAAGATTCTGTCTGTTTTATGCAGGTAGCCGTTGCTGGGGCATATATGGATACCAAGAGACAAAATATGTTATAGAAAACGTTCTCATACAATGTGATGTAAATGAAATCAAGTTGGACATGAACATGGATATGAATTGGGGAGACCTTCATTCAGCGGTGGGTTAACAATGATTGACTATGATGATGAAGATTATGCATATATATATTTTTTTTTTTAATTTTAAAATAATACACTTGTTTCCACTAAAGCTAACAACAGCAAATTGTTAGCGAAATTCCAACTTCAATCTCAGTACTTTACCATCAGAGATTTACGCCATGAAGGACCACTGTGACGAGCTTTTAATTTTTGTTACTGTTTTGTGCTGTTGACACGAGATGATGTAGCGTTCCACGCGACCCGCATCTGTCGACTGTCAATTGTTCCTTTTATTTTTTTTTTCTCCTCCCAGAAAACGAAGATTGGCAATGGCTGTTCTGTCGTAGTTCGTTCGTTTTATTTCCAGGATTAAAAAACAAGAAAAAGTGTCGGAAGGGAGAGATGTCGCTCTGTGAATGTCTGTGATTAATGAGGGCCATTCATTAACACAGCAGTTACAAGATGCTGTAGTTACGTACGGAGGCCTGTGCCAAACGTTTCGGGCTATTTTACACGCCTTTTTCTGCTCAGCGCTTTGGGTTTTATTTCCCAGATTGTCCACCATGCAGGACATTTTTAAAAAGAGTTAAAGTGTGATTATTTTTTAAAATTAATCCTTTGTGTATCATTTACTCTCAAAGACACATGATGGCTTTTAATTGGTCCTTTTAAGCTATCCGACACTTTAATTGTACTAAATTTTTCATTTTGTGTAATAAAAATCTCTCCCACTCATTTGAAGTGAAGCTTTCCATATATTCTGTGTTTTCTTTCCTACACACTTACGGACGATGATATGTCAGGATATACCATGTACATTTTTTATTGTTCACATGTCTAAGGGCCAAGCAAGAAAATTAGAGAAATTACAAGCTTCCTGAAAACGAGAAAATCTAATCATTCACACTTTTTTAAATAAAAAAAAATAGAAAATCACTATCTTGACTGCCTTAATATTGTAATAACTACTTCGGCTTACCTCAATTGCAGTTATGATGTTTGAAGAAAGAAAATCATGCAATTGAGAATTCAGTGAGTAGGTAGTCAAGTTAAATTGGCAAAGTCTTTTATTGTGTAACATTCCCACGGGCTCCGAGGGGACCTATTGGATCTAAGTTTGCTGCCCCCCCCCCCTCCCAAGGATCTAAATAGTTTTTGCTTGGGTATCTGACAATAAAATGCACATAATGTAACTTTCCCCTTTATTTATACACAAATCAAAGCTATGCACATTTAATTTGCTTGTGGTGTCTAACAGTTTGGTCTTTTTGTCTTATAATCTTGTAGCAAATTCACATTCTGAGCTGACTGAAATCTACTTGAAGCATATCCGTAGCTAAACCGTTAAGACAGAGGGAGGAGGATATGATATTGGGAGACAGACTTGAGTTCACTTTATAACCATACCAACGTACTAACAACTGATATTTTCAGGGGGGCTGAAGGTGTCCCTCCTAGGCCTGGCCATCTCTAAGCTACGAAATTGATTAGAAATGTCAAATGTGTTCATTGGGAGTAGGGTGGCGAGTTGGATTCTTCTGCGTCGTAGCTGGTTTAGTGCCTAACGCATGTGACTTTGGGGGACAAAGACCCCAAGTTCATTTCCTGTGGGAAATTCATCTAATATAGTACAGTGGTTCAAATCCCATTGTGAACTGTAGGTTCTGTCCTATATGATATAGCTTCGCTGTTATCAAATGACATAAATACAAATTACTGAGTTTGATTCCCGGTGGAAGTTCCTCTATCAAATATAAATCCACTTACATCGATTTTCATTCTACTTTAATCAATGAATCCCACCTCATTCGTTCTCATGGACAACTTAATCGTTTGACGTAAAAGAAAGACTTCCGGTCTTTCACTTAAATTGAAATGAGACATATTTCAATTTAACGTCCAAGATTATTTCCCTTAGGCTAAGGGAGATGAGGATTAAGGCAAGTGAATGATGATGGAAGGATTTCTAATGCGAGAATGCGACTCTAAATATAATTTTTATTTTTTTAAAAAATATATATTTCTAGATTAATGTTTATATACGTACAGTGGCGTATTTAGGGGGTTATCGGGCTCAAGCTCCTCCCCCGAAATAAATTTGTTACATGAATAACTTCATTAAAAGTTGTCGGCACCCAGAAGGAAAAATATGTGCTTATTCACGTGTTGTGCATAGCTCTCCAGAAATAAAAAACTAAATACGCCACTAACACCTACATATATATATATATATATATATATCTTTATATATATATATATATATATATATATATATATATATATATATATATATATATGTTAAGGTATAAAAAAAACTGTTATAGAGTGCAGTATTACATTTATACTTATATATATATATATATATATATATATATATATATATATATATATATATATATATATATATATATATATATATATATATATATATATATACTTAGACACTATGTGTTAGTAGCGCAGAAAGCACCTTCCGTGATCTACAAAACCATATATATAGTGGTTTCTATTGTTGCAGATTTTTATACCATAACTTATGAAATGACCCTCGTATAATAAACAAAATAACACATTTATATCAATATGAATTCATATTTTATATTACTCTCACATCACATTTAATTAACATTTTTATGATTGCTGCCAGCACCAATTGTTTTTCCTTTGTTTTTAATTGATAGAGTCTTTTCCGTTGTATATTGGGATCAATTAATTGTTATTTTATCTGTTTGTTCGGGCTACTTTTTTTTTCAAAGACTAATATCCGTTCGAGTTTATAATTGACAACAGTTGTATATACAAACATATATGTATACAGAGAGAAAGATAATATTCATGAACGGTAATTAAAAGTAATTTCGGTATTTATTATTTGTTTCTCTCCTAAATCGAAAATTGCAGTACATTTGCTAAATTAAAAGTTTTTTTTTTTTAAATTTATTATTTAGTAACATAAGTTGGGCTCAAAATACAATTCCTTTTTAATTATTTAATGCATTTCTACGTGTAAATTAATCCAATTAGCTTCGTTAAGAACAATAGGAGTTTATTTGTACATTGAACCATGTTACATTGCAACTACGTTTATGAGTAATTCCTAAAACACATTCATCTTTACAACGTGAATATGATTGAGGATAAACTTCCGTCATTCGACAATACATAGAGTTATTGCGAGGAATGTTCAAAAAGTAAGGTTACAAAGCCTACAGTGAAACGTGTATATACTATCTCAAACAACCAATACAGCCAACTACATACATTAGGTTATTTTTTGACCTAGTTTCCATACTGGGTGAGGTACTTATCGCAGCGTCAGATGAACTTGAAGATTTCTCCCTGGTAAAAATCCTGTCTTTGCGTGTTCAGTCATGTTGTCAAGAAGTGTTTCACCTTCTTCTCTGAAGCAAAGCAACGGCCTCCTAGGTGCACATTCAAGTGAGAAAACATTTGTGGAAGTCGCTTGGAGCTAGGTCCAGGCTTTAGGGAGGTTGGTCGATGCGATGATGTCCCAGTGCCTGGATCGGCTCGGGTGAGCCATCAGCTTGGGTTGGTTCAGCTCGGGTAAGCCATCGGCTCGGTTTGACTCAGCTCGGGTGAGCAATCGGCTCGGTTCGGCTCAGCTCAGGTGAGCCATTGGCTCGAGCCGGCTC
Organism: Thermobia domestica; assembly: GCF_964235325.1. Classification (NCBI taxonomy): domain Eukaryota; kingdom Metazoa; phylum Arthropoda; class Insecta; order Zygentoma; family Lepismatidae; genus Thermobia; species Thermobia domestica. The sequence goes on from NC_137463.1 coordinate 60,931,201, forward strand.
GGTTGGGGTGAGTCATCGGTTCGGCTGGGTTCGGCACAAATGAACCGGGGGCTCGAGCCGGCTCGGTTCTGCACAAATGAGTCGAGGGCTCGAGCTGACTCGGTTTGGTGAGCTGTTGGCTCGGCTCGGTGGTGCCTGAGCCAAGCCGCTCGAGCCATTGACAACACTACTTTCCACACCTTCTGCGTCATGCTGACGAGGCATTACAGTCTCTTCGCAAACCTCTACCAGCTGTCGGTGAGAGGAGTTCTTCGCAAGACCAGTTTTCCTAACAAGTATCCATTTGTGTTCACATACAACTAGCGCAGTAGGTGGCGGGTGGCTGAAACTCTGCACAGTTGCCAACTCCATGTATCTATTAAAATTAGCGTACATATCTCATTCCTCTGTAACAGATGAAATTCCAAAAATATCGGTCTAGTAACCTTAGTTTCTGATCTTTCTGCATACCATGAAATACTACATAAGAATACAGAATCAAAGGTTCGTATAATGCCTAGATTATTGCCTACAGGTGTCACCACGCATCCGTTATCTTTACAATGTATGTGGGTTTTCGAATGTATTTTGTAAGGACCCGATAATATTAGTTTCAACTGAGACGATTTTCTTCGTATTTCATAAATACTGTAATCCTATTAGAGCTTGGATGGGAGGACAATATTGAGATGGATCTCGCGGAAATATGAATACAAAGTAGAAACTAGGTCTAGTTTGCTGAGAACATAAGTGAATGAAGAGCTTTTGTGAACGCGGCATTGAACCTCCAGGTTACATACGACATAACAGTTAGGTAGTTAAACCTGTGAGATGTGCGATTATACCACCACCTATAAAGTCGAAACTGATAATGAAGTATTTAGTAACGAATCTTTTCCTTATGACAGTAGGAAGACGTCAGTATACAATATAATAAGATATAGCAGACCACAGTACACAGTATGGTTGTTATCACAGTATACAATATGGTTATTGAGATTTAACCTGCAGTTATCACAGTACATAGTACGGTCATTGAGATATAATCTACCGTTGTCACAGTACACAGTATGGCTAATGAGAAATACCCTATTGTTATCACAGTATATAGTATGGTTAATGAGATATAGACTATCGTTATCACAGTATACAGTATGGTTATTGAGATTTAACATACCGTTATCACAGTACATAGTACGGTTATTGAGATATAATCTACCGTTGTCACAGTACACAGTATGGCTAATGAGAAATACCCTATTGTTATCAAAGTACACAGTATGGTTAATAAGAAATAGCCTACCGTTATCACAGTATACAGTATGGTTATTGAGATTTAACATACCGTTATCACAGTACACAGTACGGCTATCGAGATATAATCTACCGTTGTCACAGTACACAGTATGGTTATTGAAATATAACCTATCGATATCGCAGTACACAGTACGATTATTGAGATATAATCTACCGTTGTCACAGTACACAGTATGGCTAATGAGAAATACCCTATTGTTATCACAGTATATAGTATGGTTAATGAGATATAGACTATCGTTATCACAGTATACAGTATGGTTATTGAGATTTAACATACCGTTATCACAGTACATAGTACGGTTATTGAGATATAATCTACCGTTGTCACAGTACACAGTATGGCTAATGAGAAATACCCTATTGTTATCAAAGTACACAGTATGGTTAATAAGAAATAGCCTACCGTTATCACAGTATACAGTATGGTTATTGAGATTTAACCTACCCTTATCACAGTACAGTATGGTTAATGAGATAAGAGTCCAAAATTATGGTTAACTCGTAAACTTTAATTTTGTTTGACTGTGATATTGTCGAAACATATACGTCAAATGATAGAACATATCCAGATGAATAAAATTATATGCTTGAAGATGAATTCTCACACGTACTTTTTGAGAAAATCGGAAGAAATTATTTTTTATGACTTTAAAATGTATGACGTTTGTAAGAGTGATCCTCATACTACCTTGTAACTATTTAGTTAATTACGCTGAATAACCCTATAATGTGACGTATGTCATTTCCTTGTAAAATTCCAAAAGGATTAGTTTATTCTTAAGTGTTTTTTCTCTTAAAAGAAAAAGTTTTGTCAAAGAAAAACTTCTTTTGACGATTTTGTTCATATGTTATCGTTAACACTGCTAAAACGTTGTGTAAGCTGTCCCTTTCTTAAATGTGAAGGGTGTAGTTTAATCATGGGGCGATTTCTTTCAAAAACTGCTCATCCGACTTTGTTCATATTTCATAAACTAAAATTAACAATCCTATGATATTCGTATGAAGCTATTTCTTCTGAAAAAAAAAAAAAAAAAACAAGAGACAGTGTACTCTTGTAATATTTATTTAGATGGTTTTATAAAAAAAAGTACTCTTGCCATTTTTTCCACACTTGATAAATAAATATTTTGTCAACAACCCTATAATATGACGTAAGGAGTTTTATTTGAAGATACCCACAAGAGATAGTTTGTTTTGGGATGCAAGTTTTGATTTCGGACAGTTTCCTTAAAAACTACTCAGCCTATTTTGTTCATATCTACTCAACAACGTTACAATATGATGTGAATCGTTTCTTCTGAAAGTATCAACCAGAGTTAATTTACCCTTGGGGTGAGTTTTTTTTTTTTTCAAACAATTTTCCAAAGAAAAACTTTGTTACACGCATTATTTTGGACATGAGAAACAGTAAAATTGCAGTTCATACCAGTTTAAAGGAACTCACACATCCATATACATATTTTAAAAAAATGCATATTTCAACAATATCTAATAGGCAAGTAAAGAATTTCCTATAGGACTTAATCCCAGACATGACCCCAACACAATTCTGAGATACGCTTAAGCCACTAGCTAGTCCAAAAGTGTAGGGGGCTACGGCTGAAGTTAGGGGAGGCGATTCAACAATATTATAGTTCATCACCATATTATAGTTCATTTGCAAGCCTACCGTGAAAATTTTAGGGGCCAGCAACAATTTAGGGGGTATGTCCCCTAGACCCCCTGGATACGGGCCTGGATACGCTCGTGCAAAACTGATCGAAAAGACCGATATTAATGTGAAACACACAGTTTCTTGGGTCGTTGAGATCAATAGTGACACTTCCGATGCCAGTTAAGTTCAAATTCATCTCCCGTGTATATCCTAGAAGCAGAAGGGGTTCAAGAACTTTATACGAATCCATTTCTTCCCGTGCGATGAACGGGCATTTCAGCTAATGTGTAAATAAATGGAAATTCGTTGAAATCCCCGAAACCATGTTCACTCGTGTTTTCCCCCTCACTTCTTCAAAAAATCAATAGAACTCTCTGTGGCCAACACTTCACCCAAGTCTATTAAACATATGGAGACAGAATTTTTGCAGAAGTTTATGTATGTTCTGCGGTTTATCAGGAAGAAGAAAAATATAAGGAAAAGAGAAAAAAAGCTGTCACTTCTTGGTAATAAGGAAGTATGGTTTGTAAATACGGTCCATATGAGGCGCTCTCATTCCGACTTCAGTTGAAAAAAAAAGAAGTTAAAAACTACGAACCAGAGTTCCGTGTTTTTTTTTTAAAAAAAAAAAAAACATTCAATAGATGGCACAAGTCACGGAACACAGAGATCCTCTCTTTTTATCTGTATATTTGTATTTCTGGCGTTGATTTCTGCTGTCAGAATGTTCAAGTCATTCCGGAAGACACCCATAAACAGCACTGCTATGCTCTGTTGAGTCGACCAAGGAGAACAGTAAAAGTTCGAATACATTTCTATGAATAAAAATAGTACTCAACTAATAGTAACTTATTCGAAGTTAGTTACTAAGTAAAGAAATGAAGACTAAGTTAGTTAATTATTCTCTAATAAAATCAATGAATAAGAACAATAAACTATTAAAAATTATACATTTACTAGCAGAATACGCGTTCCTTCGCACGGGAGAATACGTCTCATTTTGAACATAAAGGGCAAAATTTGGATTTAAACTGCATCGGAAGTTTTGTTGTTCGTCTCAGCTACTCCGAAAACTATGGATTCGACACTAATATCGGTCATTTTCGATTTTATATATATCCTCCTCTCCTTGCCCCAAGTTGAAAGGCTGACTTAATTTGGATTTAAACGGCATCGGAAATGTCACTGTTCATCTCAGAAACTCAGAAAACTATGGATTCGACACTAATGTCGGTCATTTTCGATCATTCTTTAACATCTCGCCCTCCTCGAACGCTAAGCTACACCGTCAAAGTGAAATGATAAAAAACGAAAAAGTTCCGAACCTCATCTACGATGAAAATGAAATGAAATCTTTGAGTTTTACGTCCCACGGTTATGTCGGTTAGGCTATAGGTGACGGTGATGATGAGTAATGAATGAAATGGTGGAATGAAAAAAGTGGGAGGAAACGGAAGAACCCCAAGGAAACCCACGCACACGGTGTTTGTCCACCACAAAGTTCACTTGGCGGGGGCTGGGATCGAACCCGGGACTCCAAGCGCTCTACCACTGAGCCACCGCGGACCCTCTATGTGAAAATTTGATCAAGATCAGTCGTGTGGTCCAAGAAGTATGAAGTGATTAACATAGTCACTTTAATTTTATATATATATATATATATATATATATATATATATATATATATATATATATATATATATATATATATATATATATATATATATATATATATATATATATATATATTACTTAATTTTGATTTGCATTACATTAGCTGTACCTAAACGTCCACCTTTTGCGACAGGAGTAAGACGGAATCCAGTACTATTATATTTCACAGTGAAAATGGCTTCGTTTGAATTCCAATTTTGGCTGCGCACGAGAACGAGACGAGACAGTTCTTCCAATAGAAACATTCACTTTCCGATAGGAGACCCCACTCTTATCTCGTAGGCAATCCAAATCCCAGGCATGTTTCCCAAGAAGGAATTGAACTCGATACAACGCTTAGTTCCTTCATGGCTATATGGTTAGCGTAAGCGACTTCTGCGCGAAACACCCGAATTCCATTCCCAGTGAGGGTTCACGTGGTTCGGGTCCCAACTTAAGCTAGAGGTTTGCGTCTAATATAGTCCCGGTACTGAAACATATTAAATTGCGAATCAAACAACCAATTCGTACAACGGCTGTACAAAGCACGCAAGCATAATTCAGTGGTTTTAATTATCCACTACTATATAAATTGATTAAATTTATTCTATACGGGGGGATTACATGGTTCTTAGCGTTTCCTTTTAAATTTAAAATTTTACTGATTTTCAGCGTTGTAAATCTTCAGTATAACTCGTTTGACTGCATGTTCTCCCAATGCAAAAGTTGAATTTTACGTGAAGGTACGGCATCTCAGTGGTAGAGCGTTGACCTCTGGTATGTGAGATCCCTGATGCGATCCCCGGCCAAGTAAGTTTGTGGTGGACAATATTGTGCTCGTGGCTTTTTCCAGAGTACTTCCGTTTCCTCCCGCATTATCATTCCACCAATTCTTCTATTATCATTCACTTGCTTTATCTATTGTCTCCCTTAGCCTACGAGGCATAATCATGGGACGTTAAACTCAAAGATTTCACTTCGTTCCGTTTAAAATTTTAATCAATCTTTGAAGAGTATTATCGAATCTCCCTCTTTTTTCTTTTTTTCCTGCTGGTCTACTGCATATACCTATTGTTCTGAAATCACACACTTCGTAAATATCTCTTGAATTCTAGGATAACTTCGTTGAACGCTCCCAGTGGTAGACAATACCAAGACCGTGGGTTTTCTCCAAGTTCTTCTGTTACCTCCCACATTCTAATTCGGTAAACTGTTTCAGAATCACTTATTTTCACTAATAGCCCATTTTCTTTATCCTTGTGAATATATCTGTGGGACTTTCCGGGGACCAGAGATTTTCCGGGAAATTGGGAGTCACTTGGAGTAGTCAGGCGAATAACATGGATATAAAGATAATCCTCATTGCAGTTTTATAAAACTTCCTTCACTACTCAAAATAGATCGCAAATAATAGCGTTTGGACATTACGCTATTACGTAACACGTCCAAAAAATATCCTATAAATGCTCCATCAGTGAACAAAAAATGTCTAGAATGTCTTCTAACAGTAGTTAATAAACATTTCCATAAGAATGTTCAAATGTATCTGAATTTCTAATATGTCCAATGAGTATTAATGTTGTTTCTTAATAAACAAAGCTCTCAAGCGCTTGACGCTATCCCCCAATTACAATTGCTATATTAATAAAATTCTGCCCGTTAAATCCATAGTCCATTGATTTGAGGTCTGTTAACCTTAGAAGGCGGAACAGATGAAGGGGTATAGAGCTTCCACTCTTTCGCATTTCAGAATTTTAATTGTGAAGTTGTATAGCTTCCCATTTATTGTTTTAATTTTGCATCAATAGGTTTCTAAAATATTTGTTTACATGGGGCAAATCACTCTCACCTGTTTCCTTTGTGAATGATAAAAAGTTGAAACGTGAAAGTTTTAATTACATCAAAATTAGCATGGTGGTGTGTTTGTAAACACGTAATTCAAAATTAGCGCGAATTAAAACCATTTCCAGGGATGCAATAAGGAACCGGTATTTATTAAACTTAAACGAAAACTATGAAATATACTGCAAAAACTTTACACTGAATAATACTTGTATTAATACGAATTAGAGACATAAATAATCACTTGGAATATATACTTCCTTAATAGCAGAGACAACTTGCAAACCGTTTGTTGTAAGCTTGCATTTGAAGTCGGCAAGTTTTCATCCGGCTTGACTGGAAAGTGTGCAAACATGCCGCACGCTGGATATCAGTAACGAAGTTACATCGGAGCAACCTTGCATTCAGTGTACCATTCAAGCTTGACGGAAGCGTTTTACGCTGACTGCAAGTCAATAGCTAATGAACAGCCAGTGATGTTATGACGCTCTGCGAAGAATCTAAATTATCGCTTGCAAGTACAACAAAAGAAGGATCGTATGGAAACACACGTTGAAAAGCAAGCGTAGAAAGCCAAAAGCCGAGCACGCACTAATTGGCCGAAAACTTTCTTGCTACTTGGGTTGCGAATAGCTCTAATACAATATGAAAAATTATATTTTTAAAACTGGACTAAATCTCTCAATAATAAAATCTCGTTTGAGTAAAATATTGCACTGGACATTTTTTAAACACTCATTGGTCCAAAGTAAAACGCGCAAGCCCTTTTTCCTTTCAGGGTTAAATCGAAGGTTTAACATACGTATATTTTTGTGAACACCCTGTGTATATATTTATTCAGTCCGCTGGCAGTTATACTATCTTCATTAGGTTATATGGGGTGTACAGTACAGTTGAACAAACGAAAAGTCAAGAAGTTGCATCGTATAGCAAGCAACAATCTTTCTTGACTTCAGCGAGAAACATTTCGGTGAGTTATATTTCCTCTTAACGTTCAAATGCCACGGGAATGCTGTAGTGGTTAGTGAAACAGCTTTGAGTTACCAGCAACAACAACGCCATATATGTTTTAAACTCAGTAAACATGACCTGCTGTTTATGCAATAAAATGCTTACAGTTCAAGAGGCAACAGTAACTTTACGACTGATAAATTCTCTTCGTGCAAATGCTGTGTGCATACGAAGGCGGACTGGAAATAGGAATCCATCCTATAATGTGAACTGCTTCGCAAAACTTCAGCCTCATACTTCACATCAGAATAGACATTGCCACGTCACTTGCAAGCAATCTTGGAAATAAAAATCTGATGTAAAACAGATTGGGAAGTTCTTTTCTTTTTTTTTTCTTTTCTTTCCTTTCCTTGTTATTTTAAGTTTGTTAACATCCAACCGTAATTAATTTAAGAGAAATTATTTGCCACCTGAAGATTCAGTCAACCATATGGCTCAGCAAAACCTCCTACACATCGTTGAAGAACAAGATGCTTCCGAACCATCAACATAAAATATCAACTCAATGACGTAAACGAGTGAATCACATCTCAAACTAGTAAAGTGGAAATAAATACACAACTTGCTCGGTGGAATGATCCCAGTCTTACTTTATATAGTATCTCAAGTCATAGACAAACCTCATGGTTTCATTGATCCCAAAGACTGCCAAATTGTGTTCATTCGACAAACTTTATTGTGAGAAAAGTAAAAATTTGCCACGTTAAGATTAGAATTCAAGTTCCTTGTCTGTCCTATCCTATAAATGCTCTTAAAACAATTCAGTTCCGAAAAAAAACAAAAAAACAGAAGGCCACAAATATTTGGGTAGAAATATGATGGTTATGATTTATATCAGAGGTTGCCAACCTATAGACCGCGATCTGCTAGTCGACCACCAAAATGAAATCTTTAAGTTTTACTCCCCACGGTTATGCCAGCTAGGATGATGATGGTGATGATGAGAAATTATTGAAATGGTGGAAAGAAGAAAATGGGAGAACCCGAGAAAACCTACTCACAAGGTGTCTGTCCACCACAAAGCCCATTTGGTGCGAGCTGGGATCGAACCAAGGACTCCCTGCACCAGAGTTGAACGCTCTAACACTGACCGACCGCAGTCCCCAATAGTAAGAGGTAGCTCACAGTTTCTGTCATACTGTCTGCATCGAGCACATTTTGTTTGTTTGTTTGTTTGTTCCATGATTCCCTCTTCTGAGCTAGTGAGGAGATAATGAGACCGCAGCAATTTTGGAAGTTAAAAAAAGAAAGAAAGAAGAAGCCATAAAATATAAAAAAAAGTTGTCCATTCCTGATATATATAGGAGGTCGATCATTTATCTTCACACTCCCTTGTAACTTTCCAACTAATAAATAAAATGCATTGGAATTTTGTAAATTGCGACAAGTGGGATATTGTTTGATATACTCTACAATATCACCAGAGTAACAGTGTTTCCAATCCAACAGGAGTATACATTTTTAATTTTAAGTAGCATTTCATCAAGTTATTACATATTTCAAATTTGCTTATTATATCTGTCAAAGTTAGTTGTCTGGTCGGCCATAGCCACTCTCAAGTTATAATAGAGGAGTATATACGCGTATATCGGATGGAGTAAAATTTTTATCTTTTTGACTTTTCCTACGGGCCAGGTTTTAAACATATATACTTTTTTCCGTATTCAGAAAACAGTCTGATACGCATGATCTAAAGTGTTAATAATGTGTACATATCCTATTCCCATTCACCCCTTTTTTGTCAGCTTACCATTAAAAAAAAAAAAAAAAAAAGTTTGAGACGAAATTACTTATTTCTACAACCAATTTCCCTTACCTTATAATTAACATATAAATAGACTTCACAGCTGCTATTAGACCCCGGAGTAAAACCAATAAAAAGGTTTTCCAGAGGGTTAAGGAATATATGATAATAAATGCATATTAGCTTTCCACTTTGAAGTGCGAAACAAATGTCTGTCTACATCAAAAAAATATTTTATTAACAGATTTTGAACCGTAAAATAAGAAGTCAATATGTATATTAAAAAAAAAAAAAGGTAATAATAGGCGCAGACATGTCAGGAAATACCCTTTGACATCTGGCTATCCCCACATAGAAAACGAGAGAGTTATATATATATATTTGAACACAAAGAAACAATAGACCCCTTCTATAATAGTCATATACCCAGTATGTTTTTTAGTATATATATGTATATGTGCTTGCTTACATATGAGTGTGTTAAGATGATTTTTGAATGAGTGACTCAGATCGCCGCGTTGTAGGAAAGGAAAAGGAGGACTGAGCCCACCCAAGATGAAGGAAATTAAAGGCTGGAGGATCCAAGGGGTGTGTGTGTGTAGAAATATGAGCCCGAAAAAGGTGACAGCAGCTCCGAGGGGTGTTTTTAAAAATGGTGCCAAGATTGTTATGGTTGTCAGAAAGAATAAAAATCTTTCTCTTCCTCTGCTATGACAGTGATGTTTTGTTGTTTATAGACGATACAAAGAGATGCACTGTGTATTGTTGGGAAGTTCTTTCCTGTCTATTTACATCAGTTCACCTTTTCGAAAGGATGCAATTTTCATCCCTCAGATGAAGCATTAGAAAGAATAGTGTTAAAAAAAATAACTTTTGACTTTCGTTTAGTTTGAGATTTAATAGATTTGAGATTTAATAGATTTGAGTACCTCTGAATAATGGTAACTAATTAATATTTGTGCTTAAATATGAGGTATCCGTTACTGAGTGAGAGGATTGCATAAATGCATGGTTACTCACAGCTCATGTGGCGATTTTATTGAGTATGCATTAACAGAGGTATCCGTCCCCCAAGTGCTTGAGTGCAAAACCCCCTCAATTTGCCATTATTTCCCCCTCCCCAGAAAAAGAGAAAGTAGTGTAAGGAACGAAAGTTGGTTAAGACAGTCAAAATAATTTATTTTTGAACTAATTTTTGTTTAATTTAAATGGTATTTAGTTTCCGCTCTTAAAAGCATTATATTATGGTATAATTAAAGCTCGATTATACAATTTTAACAAAAAAAAAAAAAAAAAAAAAAAAAAAAGTTCATGCCTGATTTTGGACTCACACTGTTTTCCCACTAGCCGATTCAATTTTAACGTTGAGTTATTTTCGAAAAGTTCTTTTTTTTATTTGGATATGCACAACCAGAATCTAAATAGAAATAAATTCACATGAATAAACACGTAATACTTATTAATGGGCATGGAAAAAAGTACACATTACGGGGCCTATCTTGCGTACAAGATAGCCCGCCAAATGTCATCCCCTCTTTCTCGAAAACTATCAGGGTACAAACAAAACTTTTTTCGGTACAAACGGTACAAACGATTTGCTTTCGAATGGTGTATTTCCATTTTTTGTGCTGTGATACGGGGGGGGGCTATCTTGGCGCCAAGATAACCCCCCAAATGTCATCTCCTCTTTCTCGAAAACTATTAGGGTACAAGCAAAACTTTTTTCGGTACAAACGGTACAAACGATTTGCTTTCGAATGGTGTATTTCAATTTTTTGTGCTGTGATACGGGGGGAGGGTCTATCTTGGCGCCAAGATAGCCCCCAATTGACCTCTCAAGTAACCCTATAAGGAAAATGGTACAAATGGTACAAACGTAGTACAAACGAATGATCTAGTCATTGTTTCAATTTTCTAAATTCGGGGGGCTATCTTGCCAGACGTTATTTTCAAGTTCAGTTTCCAACGAGTAATTACCTTTCGATGAGAAAGTTTCTATTTACTGTATTGTATCGAATATTTATTCTCAAACTACAGAAAGTATTTTTTGTGCTTAAAATATTCATATAAACTGAGAATATATTTTGTGAAATTTGAAGACGTTAGTAAACGATGTTAGGAAAAGAATACAGTTCATGCCCGTATCTGCGAATATGCGTAAAATTGACGTTTCTTTCTAGTAATAATATACAATAATATCTCGCGTCCGAGTGTGAGCGAGTACGAGCCCCATTGAGAAGTGCAAGTGCGATCTCACTAAAGTTAATGAGCGCTATCTACTTCGAGAATAGCGAGTTGGAGGTCGAGTGAGAGAAAGCCAGGAGCAACGCTATCGACATTGATGATATTGAGTCTAAGCCCACATGACGATCTCCAATTGCAAAATGGTCTCGTATCTAGTGTGCTCAATATTTTCCATGATTTCCCTTGTCGTTATTTAATTTATCTAACGTAAGACAAATATTGGGATAGAAGGTTTTACCAACAGAAGTCAAATTGACAGTTGAGATTTCAAGTGCAAAATAAAATTTCAGTGTTTCCTTTAAACGAATACCAGTTTTCCCGTTCCCCCTAACTCTTCGGTTGTCTGTATATTGCCTGCATACTAGCGACATCTTTCAGTCAGCATAGTTGGCGGCAATTATTAACCTGACTATGAACTATTAATTTATTTATACTCCAACATTACAACTAGCTAGTTATACTACTAGAAATATCTCCTGGTGATATAAATACTCGAATTGCTTACTAGTTCAAGGTGTTTCTGAATTTACGTTTCACTGAAGGTTTTCTTTCCTTGTGTTTTGCTTGCATATGTTACTAGAAGTATTTCACAATTTATGTCCCAAGAAACTCAGGAACCAGGCAATCACAAATATGACCAAAACCCACGGAGCCCTTTGTCCACTTAGAACTGAGAAAATACAGTTGTGTTGTAGTAAATACCTATACAAAGTATAAAATCGAGCAACATTTCACTTTAATTCAAATTGTGTTTGAATCAGTGGCATATGCAGAGTTTCATCATGTTAGGGTTCAAACGTTCACTCTTATCAGGACAAACGTGATATATTAATAGATTGAACGTTTATAGTCACACTATCTAGTTCAAAAGATGCTTAAACCGCGAAATTCCCTCTTGTATACGCCACTCGTTCAAATCAACATAATTTTAATTCTAGAGATTTTGTCAACAAACCAAACTGAAAAGCGTCAATTTACAATTCCATTGAATAGATTGACTCCAGCCTTGGCTACTTCATCCTGTGTGTTAACAATAGTTTAGTATCACCTAGGAATTTGGTTAGAACGATTCATTACTATATGTTAATTATTTTGTGTTTTAAGGCATAATTGGAGTAAAATTAAAAGTTCGATATAGATAAGTAGGAGGATGTAAATAGGTAACTGTTTAAAAATGGACTGAAACCTCTGTCATTTAGAAATAGTTTAACCAGAAACCGTGGAACCTCTTTCCAATAAAACAATTTAGTGCGTACCTAGAGATCCTTTTACTAGTAGACCCTATCTTTTTTTGCTAGTGATCCTTCTCCTGTAATTCGGTAAAACTCTGAAACACTTAAGGAAGCTTATGTTTAAATAACGGAGTAATCTCACATGTAAAAAAGTTCTTAGGGGCTAAGAAATTGGGAATAACTATATTTTTCGTACGTCTCTTGCCGATAGTATTACCATCCTAATCTTTCCTATTCAGGCAAGCGTTTCGCGACTGATCAAAGCGACTTTAATCAGTGTAAAAGGACATACCACATGTACTTAAAATATATTTTCATTCTAAGTAGTTAGACACCAATTATTTCTGGCAAAATTTTTACTTCTTAACTTTAACTAAAGAAAACTTTATCAGAAATTCTTAACTTTGTTAGATTTAACAACGTTCCTGCAACATTGAAAGATTCGATATCAAGCATCTTCCGAGAAATAACCACCACCACCTTCTTATAAGGATTTGAGCATTTTTCAACGGCTCCCTCTTCACGGCTCCATATATCAAAGTGCAAAAGGCGACCTTCTTCCACGCCATTGGCAAAATGAACGGCTATACCGTGCACACCCTCCCAAAAACCACCCACTTTCAACCATATCTCTCCCTCCCCTTATTTTTTTATCTCACGTGAGAGACTCGCTATGGTGTTAAGTCTGATGTGAAAAGAATAAGATTTATCTCCTACTGGGCTATGAATCAAAGGTTGGATTGCAAGGCTTTCAACCCTCCGTCCTCAAATGACGAAGAACTAAATAGCCAGGCCTCAAGGAATGAAAGGGAGATCTCGTGGTTTGTGCATTACTCTGTAGTAGTAGTAGTGCATCAACGCAGACAATATTTTTTTCTTTTGTAATTTTGGATAAAATGGCACTACTTTTTTTTTTTTTTTTTTTTAAGAATCACACATATTTCACCCCTTATATTACACATTATCTTGTATAAATCAACAAATTGATTGATTGATTATTTTAATTTAATGATCCTTTTCAGGTATTTGACCAGAAAATCAACAAAGTTTGTAGTGTAATCTATTTCATTTCAATTAATGCCACTATTTATCTGCTACTTTCAACAAGAAAGTGTTCTCTTTTGAAATTTCGTTGGTCCAACATTTATGAGCGAAACAATTATCAGAGAATATGATGTCATAAATTTGATAACGATTGAGAAAAAAAATACTAATGTCGTCTTTATACATAATTAAGAGAAAATTGGTGTATTTATTAGTAAAAGATTGCATATATGTATGTATGTATGTATGTATCGTGTTTTCTGAAAATGGCTTCCACGGAAGGGCTACTATTCAGGTCAAAATTAAGCGAAAATACTATATAATGGTATACCGTCCAGACCTTCCTTCAGCCGCTATGGGGAATAATAATAATAAAAAAATCACTATCTGGCAACGCCGTAGGCTAACTTGGAGTAATTAGCATTACTCTAGAATCCCTCAAGTAGTTACATCGATTGTTATGCTAGTAAATGGTGCTTGTTTTTGTCTACTTTAACTGCCATCTGGTAAGAATTGATGTATCTATTTGATGAATTGATAGATGTACTGTATGGTTCTTTGTCTGTGACGTTCCTTAGTGACGTCCAATTCGTGTCTCCAGACGAAGACCTGAAAGGTACCCAAGAATAATACCTGTTCAATACTACACAGACAAATTGGAACCCTACCCCCCCCCCCAAAAAAAAGAAAACTTAGACTCGTCCCAACAAAAATTTCTGGGCGCGCGCTTGGTCTGTGGTGAAAAACTTCATGTTGGTGTGGTTCCTCGAGGTTTCTCATTTTCTTCCACATTCTCATTCCACCTAGTATTTTGTAAAAATGCACTTTCACTCACTATTCATCCGCCTTTTTTTAGCCTAATGTTCATAATCATGCGATTTTAAATTAAATATTACATTTAAGTTAAATGAAAATAACTAAGAAAAGGCACAATATCATAACGTTTATGATGTGTTCAGAAAAACTACAATTCATAAATTGAAGCCTGAAAAATGACATTGAATTTCATCTTTAAAACCTTTAAGGGCATAAGTGTCTTATTTTTGTTTATATTTTATGTTTGGATGACTCCAGAGGGGGAAAGAAAATAATCTGAACTTGAAGCTATAGGGCGTAAAATGTAGTAGAAAAGTAGAGAAATAAAATAATTCTCCAGTTTCCAGTTGAAAAGGGACAAAGTGCTTCTGGAAGCGCAGGTGTTTTTGAACAACGACTAAGCACCCTTCGGTCCTTTCAAAAGACTTAACACTTCAGTACTAATTGCATCTTCTTCTGGTTGTTATCTCTCCGTAGCAGGTGCAACAAACATCTCATGCCACGATTTTATGTTTTTCGTTTTTCCTCTCTCTCTCTCTCTCTCTCTCTCTTTCTTTCTTGAAGTATACCATCAGTCATAGCAACAGCAGACTTTACGCTCACTTATCGTAATTTATAATTGCGTGATTGTAATTTAGAGTCGTAAGCAGCTAACATGTTTCCCGTCACGCCTTTAAAAAGAAATGCAGTGTTTCCTGATCTTGCAGAAAAATCATGTGAGAGCTCATATAGATGTATATTTGGGAGTAATGTAATGTGCTTTAAAGGTGCGAATTTTGGCACTTTCTTAGAGGATAAAGGAATCATGTTAAGGGAAGTTGCGAAATGCTAAGGAAACTACGACATCGAATGTCATTAGTAGTTTAACAATGGTTTTTGTAGCATGGCATGTTATGTATCAGTCCAGTATAAAATATTGCTTTCATTTCCACCTGGTGTTTCTTTTCAGCTATTAAGTTGTCATTTTATTATTTTTCATTTTCATGAGTACTTCAGATCAGGGAATAGTTCAAATAACGTCTTAAAAAAAAAATACTAACGATCATGCAAGAGGTGCCCATACTTGGATAAATTTCTAATTGCTCTTTTCAATTATTAAAAATGGGATCAGAAGAAAATTGACCTCAAAGTTGTGGTCATTGAATAATGTTGCCCACTGAGCTGAGACAAGATAGAATTGACGAGATACGACGAGAGGAGGAGGTCTTCCAATAGAAAAAGTATTCACTTTTCGAAACAAGAAAGCATTTGGAAGACATCTCTTCGAGACGAGAAAGCATTTGGAAGACAACTTTTCGATACGAGAATGTATTTTGAACGTACTATTCGAGACCAGAAAGCAGTTTTAAGGCACATTTTGGAGCCGAGGAAGCATTTGAATACGTCTTCGAGACGATAAAGCATTTTGAAGGTATCTTTTTGAGACAAGAAATCATTTTGAAGACACCTCTTCTACATGAGAAAACATTTTGTAAACATCTTTTCGAGACGAGAAAGCATTTGCAGGACCTCTTCTGGACGAGAAAGCATTTCCATGATACCTTTTAAAGACGAGAAAGCATTTTGAAGACAGCTTTTCAAGATAAGGCATTTTGAAGATATATTTTTGGGACGAGACTGACTCCAAGTTGAGTCTCGCCGGCAACATTATTTTTGAAGTATGGTTAAAGTGTCCACGCTTTGATAAATTTTTAATTAAGCTTTTTCTAATATGGTAATTTGATGACGCTGAATCTAGTGGAACTATATTTAACTGTACGCGTACATAAGGTTCCTAGAAAAGTGACCATAAGTGTGGAATATATATAAATATAAAATATTCCAACTTCAAGGTACTTTTTCTTCTGACTAAATAGACCTAGAATATACGTTTAAAAATAATTTGATTAAATTCAACCTTTTCAAATTAGCATAAAAACCTCACTGGCAGTGGCGTACACAGAATTTCATCAAGGGGGGATCTCAAGGATCCAAGAATATGTATTTTCAAAAAAAAATCTTTCTTCTTTTTTGCTTTCGTCAGAAAATGAATTTTCTGTCCATACTTTGTATTTTTCCTACTTATAGTTGTATGTCATGGGCAATAATAATTCAGCCACTTTCATTACTTTTTATAATAGTATAGATTTTTAGTGGCGGATTTAGAAGATAAACACTGGGGGTTCAGCTAGAACCCAGACTGTAATAGGTATATCATGAATTTACAATTTTTTATGGGTCCTGCAGAAGTTTCTGTTTTAACTCTCTCCAAATGGATATTATTATTAGGATGGATGTTGACATTGTGAACCTCAAGTATCGTTTTACACATTACATAACAGAAAAACGACAAGTGAAACTATATCTAATGATTCAAAAATTTTCCAATAAGGAATACATAGCAACGCTTACTATAAACTTCCAAAAATATATAAATAACAGTTTCAACATTTTTGCAACTCAAAAAATTGGGGTAGCCTAGGCCCCCCAGCCCCGGACTAGAACGGCCACTGTATATTTTCATAAGTGATGATTTTTCTTGTGTGTTTGAAATAATTTATGTCATAATCATTTGTAATAAAATTTATGTGAAATAGTAAGTCGCTGTAATTGGCACGTTTTCTTTTTCTCAATAAGCCTTTTACTTTGTGTATAACTTATTTATATATACATATAGGAACACTGTCAGATGCACTACATAAGATTTTTTTTGAGAAGAGCGTTAGGCGAGATAAGAATTAAGCCAAACCCGAATTCTCATTTCGCCTAAAAAAAAGGAATGTGATCTGAATAACAGCTAATAAAGTCTTAGGCAAAATCACAAGTAGGCGAATTCACGAATAAGTAGATAATCTTGCTTTGATAGTGACCTAACCTTTGTTCAGTTACCCCAAACTCAAAGAAATATAAACTTTTTCTATATTTGTAACCAGTGATTTTTGTTTCCGTATTTACGATTTTTGTTTCTCTGGGGGGCTTTGCTAACTTTCGGGGGAAGGGGCTTCGCCTGAAAATGTGAAAATTCTGCAAGATATTTCATATACTTTACTATAGTAAGTAAGATTTCGGGGGGGACTTAAGCCCGGAAGCCCCCCCTAAATACGCCACTGTTTGTGACTAACAATTTTATGGATGTCTAAATGTAGTTATAGTCTAGCTTGAATAGGCCTAGTCAAATCAATACGAAACACTTTCCCTCTTAAATCTCCCCTATTTGTTCTGGAAGCTCTTTTCCTCAAGAAATCTAACCTAAGAATAGTTATCAATAAGAATTACATTTTAAAAAAGTACACTTCTAATTGCTCAGAAAAGAAATTGAAAGTAGATTCTTAAGTATAACATTAATAAGAAATGATCAAAGAAAGAGCTAGAAGGGAAGACGTTCTTTGTTAAAGACAGTTAATGTCAGTTAAATGAGTGATTATAAAGAGACGCATTAAAGAGGAATTCTCAGTAAATTAACAACGATTATTTCTTGCTCCCTTGTTTCTCCCTTTTTCGATCTTAAATGGGTAGTTTTAGTTTTTCTTTTCTTATTTTTTTTTAAATATAAAAAGAAGTCTTTTCCTTCTAAAAGTTTCTTCTTGCCACCCCACTTTACCCCTTGGCATATCACAAAGTCTTGTTAAAACCCCATCAACAGTAAACGACCGCCTTAAAATAATTTTCTGTTAAAACCCCTTCCAGTCACTCACTGTACAGATATATCCCTCGTAATATTTCTACGAAAATGTGGTACATTAATCCAGTTTTGACAGGTAAATTCTAATATACGTCAAACAAAATAAATCTTTCTTTTGTTCCCCAGCTTTTGGACGCTTCCGATTTTCTCTTGCTTCAAGAAAATTAAGACTGCTATTTAGATTTTTAATGCCTTTTTCTTTGAATATACATTGAACTTGTTATAACGTGCTCAGTGGTAGAGTTCACCTCTGGTGCGCAGGGTCCTTGATTCGATCCCAGCTCGCGCCAAGTTAGCTTTCTGGTGGGCAAACACTGTGTGTATGGGTTTTCTAGGGATTCTTCCTTTCTTCCCACTTTCTTCATTCCACGATTTCACTAATTCCTCATCATCACCGTTCCTTTAGCCTAGCCGGCATAATAGTGGGACGTAAAACACAAGATTTCATTTCATTTGGTTATAGCGTTACCGAAGGGACCTAAGAAAAAAAAACATAATATCGTTATAAATGGATGTAGTTATAACCAAGGCGTGTCGTTATAACCAAGTAAGAAATGAAAATGAAATCTTTGAGTTTTACGTCCCATGTTTATGCAGGTTAGGCTAAAGGAGACGGTGATGATAAGTTATGTATGAAATGATGGAATGAAGAAAGTGGGAGGAAACGGAGGAACCCCGAGAAAACCCACGCACACGGTGTTTGTCCACCACAAAGTTCACTCGGCGGGGGCTGGGATCGAACCCGGGACCCCAAGCACCAGAGGTGAACGCTCTACCACTGAGCAATTAAGTATTTGAATACTCGATCAAGCGTATATTACAGACATTAATTACATTTGTCTTTCTCTTTACCGTGATTTAGTTTACTACATCCGAATATTTTCATATCACTTGTACTGTAGTACAAGGATTAGTCACAGACTTCCAGTATTCTAGTACACAACATACGTGTATTTATTACAGTACATGAAAGCAGTCTAGCTTAAAGGTATAGTCCCTTATGTTGGACTGTCTGCAGCCATCATTGTGGCAGTTCCTCGATTCCATTTCAATACCACGTGTTGTCTTTACAGGCAAAGAAGTCAGTCACTGCAGTTTCCATCTTCTGCTGATTGGTACAGCATCATGATTTTAAGAAAGTGCGCCATGGATCGAGACAGATAGCAATCAGAACTATTATATGCCCGTATGTGACAGCAATTTGATACCATCGAGTTCCTGCATTTTTTGCTACGCTTTCAGAGCTGAGTTTAGTTTTGTGGTATTCTGTTGCAGCAGGACATGCTTTAACCAAAGCAGGATATTTTGGCTATAGTGCAGCAAACATTTGCTCCAACTTTCGGAATAAAGGCATTTATGGTACCATCATTAGAAACGCACTGGAAGTGAATTATCCCCTCATAATTCCACAACGTACACAGAGCCTGACTTTATGTTCGAAACAGGCCTGTTTGAGGACCGACCCTTCACACGAATTTTACAGCACTTGTCGGCATACATCCCTTTTCCTCTGGTTTGATCTAAGGTGGTATAATGCGGCAGATTTTTTTTTTTAAAAAAAGTTTGTGGACGATGCACTGGAGGATGGATTTTCCTCAATGTGTCATATGACCTCAGAACCTGTTGTCATGGGACGACCGCCAGGCCCTGTTGGCTGATCTTCGATATATTTTACTATTGTACCTGCATGAAGTATCTGGAACCAACGAATTGCAGTGCTGTGATTCACTGCTCCTTCCGTTTTCTCATGACAAATGTTTTGGGTTGCTGCTGTAGCGTTATGCCCGAGTTTGAATTCACTTATCAGTCATAGTCATTAAAAACTGACTGAAGATAGTAACAGAGTAGCGACCTCTGTATTAACCCATTAACGCCGAAATTATTTTTTGTTTTTATTTTCGGTGAAATTTGTAATTTTGAGTTATTTACGTGTAAAGACCATTCACGAGAAATTTTGAGTTCGTGACGTAAGCGGTTTTGTTTGGGTGCCCCGTGATCATATGAACACGCTAGGCGTTCAAGTACTTTCATATATCATGATTAAGTGGATGCCCTGTTAAATTATTAACATATATGGAAAAGAAAAGAGACATTTATTGTCTTAGAAATTGTTACACTTTAGAAGGCAAAAATAAACACAGTATTTGGACTATGGAATTACAGGCTATGGAGCCCAATATCTGTGGGACTTTATGGAAATTGAAAAAAAAGTTGGTAGGCGCACAAACCCATGCTAGATTTGAAACATTTCGTAGGTACTGTTTTTGAACACAGTGTACTTGCACAACGTTTACGCTTGGACCGAACCACTAAGTGGTTTCTCCCGTAAAGACAGACGTCATCTCTTACATGGTGTTGTTGACTGCTGGACTCAGAAATGGCTGGAAGCCCTGCATCTAATAGAATGGCTTTATAATTTTGCAAATAAGTTTGTAAAATATGTCTTGCAAATTCTAAGTGTGAGATGCCTATTCTATCTTTTCTCAACATTATAGTACTCGCGCCGACTCGTGAAGCTTGACCTAGATCTACCGATTTCACCACCCAATAGAACGCGAGGGTGTGTTCCGGTCGTCAACCCCCACCCATCAAATTTTCTCAGTGTCTTCTCTCGCGCTACACTGAAAACATCTCCCGAGAGTACAGTGTTGTCGGATTGGCGTCAAGTTCCGTTTTGTTAATTCTTTTTTGTTGCGTTATGTTTTCGTTGTTACTATTTGTTCTATTGTTACCATTTTAGAATAGTTGTTACAGTAGTTATTGTTGTGCAGTGTTATTATTGGTAATTTTTAAATGCTCTTTTTATATACTCGTTTACTATGTCTTCAAAGTTTGGCAACGTAGTTGGTGAATTTCAGCTGTTTGACGTTTCCCCAAGTGTGCGCTCGGGAAGCGGCTCCACGAATTGTACCGAAGTTTTCCGATGTGTTGGAGCTCAAACAAATTATTTCTCTGATTGGTTTAGATCCCACGCTTCACGACTTGGCGCGAGTACTATAGCCATGCGATTCGTGCGCTACATCAATCATCCAAGAGAGAGGAGCCCACCACCTCTTTTTGGACTTGATTATAATTCCATAATATGAGATATCCTGGTCCATTTGATCAGTAAGTTTCATGTGCTTGCTAATATTCTCCGAATTCATACGAACGAGTACTTTCTGTTTTCATTTTAGAAATTTTGCTCGACATTAAAAGCAGGCTGAACCCCGTTACACGTAACGCAGTTGTAACGAGAGAGTTGTCACATCATCTTCACCAAGTTGAGTATTATCTATAAAAACAATTTCAGCATGACTGGTAACTTGGCGCACTGTAAGGTTGTCCATTTCCATCCCCTTTTCCCGAATCTTCATCCGAAAAGACGTTAGGTCTCGGAGGTTCAGCATGTCTTGCATGTCATGCACGTCATCCGATTCTAAAATATCAAGAATTTGTGGAAAAGAAGGACCTCTGTATCTAAAGGGATAACCATACAATTACCAGTAACAGGAGTTGTAATAGTCATTTCAAATAATAATAATAATAATAATAATAATAATAATAATAATAATAATAATAATAATAATAATAATAATAATAAGAAGAAGAAGAAGAAGAAGAAGAAGAAGAAGAAGAAGAAGAAGAATAAGAAGAATAAGAATAAGAATAAGAATAGAGTATGTCAACTGAAAGCATGTACAAACTGTTCATAATTGATATACCTGCAAAATTTTACTGTATTATTGACACCTATACGTACGTACGTAAGAGAGAAGAAGCTACTTAAACGCCTTGCGTGTTCATATGATCACACTGTTGGAAAATGTCAATAAGCATGACCCAAATATTTTCAGATGAGTGAAATGTAATCTGTAACAACTTTTGATATCTCTAAAACATAAGCCAGCAGAAAATAATTTGAAAGGATAAGATATAAGATTGTTTTTTAACACTTACTGCGAGGACGATGCCATTTTTCTTGTATTTCTGGCGCGTTGTGGATATATGTATCTCTAGGTTACATTCACGCCGCAATGTGGTATTTGTTTTGTCTGAATATCGTTAACAGAACCTTTTCCTAGTAGTCAACACACAAAACGTAAAGAAACCACTGAAAGTATGTTATACAAGGCTTATTTTCATAAATACTAACTGCTGTGATCATATGATCACGCACGGCGCTAATGGGTTAATAGTCAGTTTGCCGTACAACATGTTGGTCTAGTAAGACCTTGTTCTTATGGTCGATCACGGTATGATCTTTGGATTGTTGAAACATTGTAAGACGTAAGACTCACCATTGTAGAAATTAACACAATATAATTTAGTGTTTTTCCTTCCATTTTTCTACTTCTCGAATCACTCAAACTTTGTGTACAATGCCTAAAACTTTTCTTTCCATAGCCATTTTGACACTTAGCAAGTTTCTTAATCACTATTTCTTTAAGAGTGGCCAGAGAACAATAACCACGCTTATAAGGTAGCAAATTTACCGTTGGCTCAGTATGAATTATGAGAAAGGCCTCAGTGGTAGAGCTCTTACCTCTGGTGCGTGGGAATCTTGGTTCGATCCCCGTCCAAATAAGTTTGTTGTGGACAACATCGTGTCCGTGGGTTTTCTTGGGGAGTACTCCCACGTTCTCATTCCACTAATTTTTCAATTATCATTCATTGACCTTAATCGCCGATCTCCCTTAGTCCTAAGGGCATAATTGTGAGACGTTAAACCCATTTCATTTCATTTCATTTTCGACCATATCTCACCTGTTAGCACTCAACCTATAAAACAGGTCCGCGGTGGCTCAGTGGTAGAGTGTTCACCTCTGGTGCTTGGGGTCCCGGGTTCGATCCCTGCCCCCGCCAAGTGAACTTTGTGGTGGACAAACACCGTGTGCGTGGGTTTCCTCGGGGTTCTCCCGTTTCCTCCCACTTTCTTCATTCCACCATTTCACTCATCTCTCATCATCACCGTCTCCTTTAGTCTAACCGGCATAATCGTGGGACGTAAAATTCAAAGATTTCATTTCATTTCATTTTCAACCTATAAAACAGCAAAACTTCCGAAATCAAGGTTATTTATTTTATCCTCCTAGAAATGATTCTACAAAGGAAGAGAAAAACGTTAATTTTTTTTAGGGTGCGTGTAGAACTTCTTACTTTTATACTCTTATTAAATTGATTGTTTACTGGAGGACACAACTTTCGAGAGAAAAATAAAACAAAACCTAGACATCAATTTATCCTCTTTACACCGGTATTTTTCTCATGTTTTAAGTTTTTATTAAACCACTTAACGTGTGACGGGAATTTGTAAATTAGAGACCGAACTCAACATATAATTTAACAATGCTACAAAAAAAAAAAAAAAAAAAAAAAAAAGAATAAAGGAAATACAGTTTATTACTCTTTTTCTCAATGAAAATGTAATGTTTAAGACTAAATAATGGAGATCAATCGTTAATTGAAAGTTGCATAAACAGTTGGTTATACATATTTACTTAAATTGCCCCTACTTATGTATAAGAAAAATTCTTTGTGTAATAATAATAATAATACCAAATGGAAATTCACGAATTAAGACATTTCCACGATGTTGCTCAAGAAACGTTTTAACCTTGACGAAGAAATGTGTTATAATTATTATAAATTTTAAGGTTATTTTCCTTCTTGTTGCAAAGATAGTAGGAGGAGACCAAACATATACACGACATCAAAATACTCACACAACTATGTGTGTGGTCTATGGTTCGAAGTGGAGAGAATGAAAGGAACTAATTCGTTCACGAAAACAAGTGTCAAGATTTTCCCCATCATCTTCGAAAACTAACGCCTTAACCACTCATAACATCTAATTTTTCTTTCCTATTTTCTTATTTTTATTTAAAAGTCTTCCTCTTCTTCGTGGTTTATATAGTATTTCCTAATATTGTATTCTGTGGATGAACTGTAATTATAAGGCCTTCATTTTCGTTTTCTATACTTTGCCCTATTCTCATTTTTCTTTAACACATTAGCTCTCAAAACAGAAATTTATACATAGAATCTGTTTCTGCTGCCTTAGAGGGTTCCATGTTCTTTCTTAAAGGAAAATTTTATGCAGTAATTACATGTCATTATGTCACTACTTTAGCATACCTTCTTCGATGTTTTCCTTCTGAGAAACAACCACAAACCTCTCTTGGTCTGGATACTACTTACTTAATTACGATTTGTTCAAAAAATATTTTTTTTCCCCTTCCGGCTGGGAAGAAAATTTCTTTTCTAAAGCTTGAGGAAAAGCGAAATAACCACCATAACGTTAAGATGATGAAAATGTTACAGTTTATTTTAAAAGATTAATTTTAATTTAATAACGATCTAAGATTGAGAAAGTGTGAAATGAAGCAAGCAATTTCGTACAAAATATTACTAAACAATTTGATGGAATATACGGCGTTACTCTGGTAAAACATACGAAGTTGCATCTCTTCCACACATATACAGGGTGCATTATCGTAGAAATCGAAGTGAATTGGGCATGAATGTAAAATCATGGGAAAAACCAACAATCGACTGGGAGAGACATGATGTAAAATAAAAAAATCTCTTCGCACAGAAATGTTTCGATATACAGTAGATAATTAAGAAAGATACACTTAAATTTCAGTTCATCCCAGGCCGGTAACCAGTCCAAAAATATAGGGTGGGTGGGTAGAAGTTAGGAGGGTCCTGAACCAATCATATTATAATTCATCACCATATTATAGTTCATTTCCAAGGCTACCGTGAAAATTTTAGGAGGAAGCAAAAATTTCGAGCGGGGGGGGGGGGCTAGACTCCAGTGGATATAAGCCTGGTTCAGACATTAATTACGTATGAAATAAATGTTCATTACATTTCAAGTACTGTAATTTGCGAACTTCTGAAAATAGCGTCACTTTATTCATTCCATCAGTAAGTTATTAACGGGAACGAATTTTCTTCTAAAAGATTATGAGGGGTAGTAATTTTCCCTTAATATCTCACAGGATTTTGCAACCTATTCATATTCTTACTTTAATTCGTTAGAAACACTTTTTAAAAAATCACGAAAAACTAAAAATCGTAAGATAATAATTTCTAAATAGTTTACAATCCTTTAAGCCAATTGTATAGTTAAATGTCAATGTTTGAAAATTAACTTTAAATGTTATCCTTTATTAAAAAGATCAAATATCTTTCTTCCTGTAAAATATGTATTTCAAAGCGTATTTAAAAAAATACGGCGACCTAAGTCTTATTCAAAAAATAATTTTGAACGAATTAATCATTTTGTCGTTTTATGATTACAAAACAACTGTATAGAATGGAAATGAACATCGAAAAATCGAAAGTCATGATAATATCCCGTAGAAACGCGCCCTTACGGGTCAAAGTAGAACAAATAGAATTTGAAGAGGTCGATGTGACAAAATGCGCTTAGTGCACCAAAGAGATCAGGTGAAGAATTGTCATACCCAAAGAAGCATTTAACAAGAAAAGATCACTCATAACTAGCAGGCTTAATATGGGACTAGGGAAGAAGTTGGTCAAGTGCTATATATGGAGCATTGGACTGTATGGTTCAGAGACTTGGACATTGTGGAAGTTAGAGAGGAAATATTTAGAGAGCTTCGAAATATGGAGTTGGAAGAAGATGAAGAAGATAAAATGGACAGAGAGAGCAACAAACAAATACGTTTTAAAATGGATAGGAATGAAGAGGACACTTCTATCCAGCATCCTTCGTAGTAAGGCCAATTGGATTGGACGCGTCTTGCGAAGAAATTGTCTTCTTCAATAGCGCCATAGAAGGAAAGATGGAAGGAAAGCGAAGTATAGGAAGAAGAAGAACACAGCTGATCGATGATTTAAAAAAATAGAAGAAAATATTGGAAGTTAAAAGAGGAAGACGACGATCGAAAAACGTTGAAGAAACATTCCCTGGACTAAATCTAAAATTTTAGAAATAAAAAGGCCCTCACTAGTCCCAGGACCTGCTGACAGGCAGAATACTTATTATTATTATTATTATTATTATTATTATTATTATTATTATTATTATTATTATTATTATTATTTTTATTATTATTATTATTATTATTATTATTATTATTATTATTATTAATACGCAATATTTAAATATTACAGAAATTGGCAATCTTCCTCTCCTTAGAAGTGGGATTTTCGAAAACGCTGAGAACGTGTCCAATTATTTTCAGACAGAAGTGTATAACTATATAGAATTTTTATTTTTCTAACTTCAGAGAACCCTGAGATACTCTATTTTTTTGGTCATATTTTAAAATATCTCTTCTTTTCTTAGGATACGTATTTCAAAGTAATCGAAGTACACACAACATTGCCTCCTGAGGGAAAGAAATTTAAGACAAAAGAGAAATAATTAAAACCGGGATACATATGTAGATACTGGTACAAATTCGAAGACAAATCATATGTGAACTATGTCTCTATTACTCTCCCGCGAGTAGCAAATGAACGGAATAACGCAAATTTACACGGAAATAAAATAACTACTACCAGCAACTTGTTACTGTCAAGTCCATTTGCTGTACTTCTTCATTCTTGAGGAGGTCCGACACGTTATAACCCTTTTAAATTTTTTTAAAGGTGATTTTTAGGCTTTCAGTCAAGCAGGTCAGTACCAACACTATTGACGCTAGGATCATGGTTCGTACCTCGTTTTTCTTTTTCTTTCTTTCTTTTTTTCTTTTTTTTGTAATGAAGCAGAGTTTCCAACTGCATCAGTCAAATTTCCGTATTACGTAAAAACTGCGACAAATTCCCGCTCAAAGTGGGAAAAAGGGATTTTTTCAAAAAAATCCTCCTTTATCGCAAATTTCTCCGCTCAGGTATATGACACGCACATGCGAATGGTACCAAAAGAAACTTTGCTTCATTGATTAAAGGGGATGCGTCACGAAGCTTCCAAATTTACCCTTTTTCACAAGCCGCCTTCGTTGTTTGTGACGTGGGAGAACCGGGTTCGATTCCCGGTGGGAGCTCATGTGGTTCGGATTCCACGTTAATCAGTAGGTCCACGTCTCATATAGCCTCGCTGCTGAACGGGACGTTAAACTCAACTCAACTCAACGTTGTTTGTGACGTCACTGACTCCAGACATCACACACGTGACTACAAAATGCCCATAAAACATGTTCTTTGATGCTTCCATACTTGAATAAATGCAACAAAAAAAAAAAAAAAAAAAAAAAAAACCGGGTGTGAAAAGCTTTACTAGAGATTTATAAAGCAAATTCCGAAGATCGACTCCATGGCCTGTATACAGGCCAAAAAATTTAAAAGGGATAAAGAGGGTATCTCATGAGTTTTGAGATTTCGGTGTATGTTTAAGAATAGTTTGGTTTCCAACATATTAGCTTTCGTCTCTTGACATCGTCTCTATTATATCAGTTTCGATCGAACGTTACAGATGTGAGGAACAGAAGTTATTGTGACTTAATAAAAGCAAAATTCAAAGTAGTCGTGAATTTCAATATGTCCTGGAAAGATATTTTGAAAGTACTCGTATGAAAAGAGATATGGGACTATTAAGGGTGCAAAGTCTGTATTCAAATACAATTAAAAAGGCAACAAATATTTGGTTGTGTCTCAGCTTCGTTGCTTGAGTCTAAGCTTAGCATCTCTTTTAAAATCAAAGTAAATATGAAACGAGGACATATACCTTAACGTGAAATCCAAATCACGTAAGGCCCCACCGGGAACTGTAATAGAAATATATTTTTTGTGCTTCATGTGTTGCAACGTGGCTAAGCGAATAGTGCACGTGTTTTTGGCGTGGGAGATCCGGGTTCGATTCCCGGTGGGAGTTCATGTGGTTTGGAGCCCACGAAAAGCTATATGTCTCATACAGCTTCACCGCTGAAAGGGACGGTAAACAGAAAGTCGAATATATGTGTCGCAATTATTTTTAATGAAACTACCCCAGTTTCAATTAAAATTATTCTCCGTTAGTACGTGAAACCTTGTTATAAAGTAAATTCTGAATAACAAATATCTTCTTTTTTTCTCACCACAAAAATCGTAAAATTTCACAGTATTTTCCCTGAAAAACCTGACAAGTTAGGGGGATATCGCAATGCCAACACCATCTGTTGAGTATGAATAATCATCCATGTTTCCTCTGACCACTTCTTGACATAGCTGATCTCATGAGAAGCGGTATTCCAGTGTGGCCAGGGCAGGGCCGTGCCGTGCGGGGGGGGGGGGGGCGAGCGGGGTGACGGCTCCAACGCCGAAGTAACGGGACGAAAAATTCGGGAGAAGAAAGGAAAAAAAGATACGAAAAATTACTTGGAATATATGTATGGGGGCACCGTCGTATACTCTCTCCCCGAGCGCTGATTTTCGACGGCACGCCCCTAGGCCAGGGCGATGACAGCTGAAACGGATACCGAATAAAAAACAATACTAGGAGCCTGCTATCTTTTAAAAGGGTCGAACTATCTTTTATTGGTAAAGAAGGAATAAAGAAAATATTATTTTCTTTAAAATATTAAAACAAACTCATATTCAATATGTACATCCAGTTTGGTGGCATTAGCTTGTACTAAAGACATTACTACTAACAATTGTGTACCGATTTTATTGTTTGTATTCAAATCAAACTTACATATGATCAAAATTATGTAAACCTTTTGCTTGAATTCTTATAGGATTTTGTCAGAATCGGTCCTAGAATTCAGTTTTCTTGCACATGAGATGGTGTGGTGGGAAGGTTTGATATGGCAGGATAGTCTGTGCACCCGTCAATTGCACCAGATTCAAACAAGCCGTCCGTGGTTCGAATCCTACTTTCATAGTACCTCGTACCCTTCATGACCTACACAAGGACGTAGAACAGAAATACTCTCCTCTTTTACGTTTCTTTAACAATACTTATTCTAAAATTTGAATAAATAATGTAAAATAATACATTTATGGGGCCGCGGTGGCTCAGTGGAGCCGGTGGGTGTAGCCGAGCGGTCTGAGGCGTTAGGCTGATGATCACGAGGTGAAGCCCATTGGGGGTTCGAGTCCCTCTGTAGTAGCAAGGATGGAATTTTAACTGTCCTCGATGTTTCTGTGTTCGTGTCCCTGTCGTGTCTAGTAGTCCTGAAAAGTGGTTGTAGTAAAAAATAAGTCAGGAAGTTAAAAAAAAAGTGGTAGAGCGTCCATCTCTGGTGCTTGGGGTCCCGGGTTCGATCCCAGCCCCCGCCATGTGAACTTTGTGGTGGACAGACGTCGTCTGCGTGGGATTTCTCGGGATTCTCCCGTTTCCTCCCCCTTTCTTTATTTCACCATTTCATTCATTACTCATCACCGTCTCCTTTTGCCTAACCGGCATAACCCTGCGACGTAAAACTCAAAGATTTCATTACATAATAAATTTATTGTGTATTGTGCGAGTATATTTTTTACATATCTGATAGATGTATTCAGTGTTGTCTCTATTATAGGCCTATCATATTCTAGAAAATATTTTTAGTTTCGTTAGCTTCTATAACAATTTAAGTTTCAGTCGGTATTAAAAATGTACTCTTTTGTCGAGCATGTTTTTTCCAAACTTAGAAATCATTAGGTACTGTAGGTGATGAAAATTGTTAATAATGACGCTTCAAAAAGGGTAGTGTGCATAATGACACTAGCCTGCCTATTATGACTAAACCTACTTCAACATCAATTAGAGCTCCTTTGTGGCTAAGGGGATAGTCAACGCGCCGTTAGCATGTGGGACCCGAGTTTGAATTCCATGTTACGTATGGTATGGTAAATTTACGTATGGAACAGACTCACTGCTGAAACGAACGACAAACAAAAATGAAATCAAATAAAGCTGGAACCGGCGCCAAATTATTTTTAAACAGTAATGGTGTACATCGACACATAGAGTAAATATACAGCCGTATAATTAGCCTTTAAGAGGATTTACAGTAAAATGTCCAAAGTTGCAAAACATTCGCACCAATTGACAAATCTTATTTAGCTAGACAAAATGATATGCATGATTGTAAAATCTCATGAACTTGGAGAAAATTAAGAAAAATAAATTTCTTTGTAAATCTAAAAATTGGTGTTGTATCTTGCCATCTATTAGGATACAACTGATACTAAAGCATATTTTTAACCAAGTTCTCATTCTGTACTAGCAAGAAGACAAATTATCGAAATTGTAACGCTATTTAGAAACGGCTAATGTTTAGCAGAAGGAGTCCAGCAATTGTTGCTAAATAATGTTACAATTTCGATAATTTCTGTTCATATTAGGTTAGTTTAGGTGAGTTTAGGTTAGGTTAAGTTATGTTACATAATGCTAGTGTAGGGATCTAGCATTAATTTTCCAAAAAACGATAGAATTTCGGTTATTTCTACTAATATTAGGTTAGTTCAGGTTATCTTAGGTTAGTTTAGGTTAGGTTACGTTAGACTTGTTTACGTTATATTAGGTCTAAATACTTGCATCATCCATTTTTCCTGTAAATTTTATGTTTGTTACGTGCTTCTGAACCCCTTCTCCTAAACATAAACCGAATATTTTAACTGAACAAAATGACGTGTTCGGATGCCAATTCTCATGGGTAAGTTTTTAGAAAGTCGAGAAAACCAATTTTTTATGGCGTTAAAAACTATGTAGTTCGTCGCCAAGCTGATGCAGTTGATAATTTTTTATTCTGCTTTAATAGATTATACCAGGCGTGTTCGGAAAGTAAGTAGGCCTACCATTTTGAAAAAAAAAATATATATAAATATATACTAAAACAGGTTTGTTCAAGCCAAATTTATTTTTACATCAAAGAGCAGAAAAGTTAAACTATCATTAGATATAGTTTCCACAAATTTTCAAATAAGTTATTTGTCGGCACGGGTGACCACCTTGTCCAAACCTTCCTCAACGAAACATCACGCCAGGTCCGACAAGTACGTACCGTTTCGTTTGAACGCTACCACAGCGCTAGTGTCGCAATGTCACCCCAGAATTGAAACAGCAATCAATGGAGTGGCGGTACGCAGGATCTCTCACAAAGCAAAAGTTCAAAACGACAATGTTAGCACAAAAATTCATGTGCACAGTGTTTTGGGACAGGAAAGGAAATTTTGCTGGTTGACTTCATATCCAGGAGTGAAACCATCAATTCGAAACGAGGCTGTGAGACGCAGAAAATTTCAACGTACACTCCAAAACTGGCTACCACTTGTTCCTGCAACTGCGCGAGCTCGGTGGTAAGTGCTTCGAAAGTGACGGCGACGTAAAGAAACGCTGTGGAGTTACGGTTGTCTTCACGGGTAGGATGTTTCTTTGAGGAATGTTTGAACACATTGACCACCAAGTGTTTGAACCTTGGTGGAAACTATATTTAAAAATTGTTTAATTTGTGCTCTTTCATGTAAAAAATAAATTTGGATTGAACAAACCTGTTTTAGTTTTCTTTCTTTCCTTCTTTCTTTTTTTTTTTCAAAGGGCTACCGGTAATTACTTTCGGGACAATCTGGTATAATTATTCAAAATACACGCTATTAAATAGCAGATTGCAATTTCACACATTGTGTTTGATTTCACCTAATATCACATGCTTTTATTTATTTATTTATTTCAGAATACAACAGGCGGATGCCTAATTACAGTTTTTCATCATGATAATATACTTTAAAATACATACAACATGATCAACACCTTATTTATTTAGAGTAAACTTCTGTCTATAGCTAAAAATGTCTATCTCTGGGTGTTTTTCTGTCATCTTATTATACAATAAACACATTTTTCTGACAGGTGATACATCCAATGCATTAGTCCTTTACGCTGAGAGATGGAATATGCTATTATGGAGTCTGGTTGCTCTATGTGAGACGTGAAATTTGATTTCTGATAATAAATATTCTGAATCTACTGTACTATGAATTATTTTATGTAAGAAAGATAAAATGAAGTGAGTCCTCCTCCTTTCAAGTGATTGTAATCAGTGGCGTAACCAAGGGGGGCTTAGGGGCTATAGATCCCCCTTGTCGCTCAAATATACACTGGATAAAATGGGCTTCAATCCTGATTTACACTGGATAAAACGACAAAATATGGTTTAGCCCCTCCCTTGATCATATCCTGGATCCGCCCCTGATTGTAATGAATATTTGCTTCGAAGATATTCATACTTCTCAAATTTCGGATATATATCTCTGTTTCTTTCTATGTTAAAAAGCGCACAAATTTATTTTGAATATCTTCGATTTTGTTTATATATTTCTTGCTATCAGAACCCCATATTATCGCTGCATATTCCACCTTAGACCTTACATAGGCAATGTATAGTGTTTTGAGGACATTAGTGTTTAAAAAATCACTTCCTTATCTAATCACAAAGCCAAGGCTTCTAAAGACCTTTCCAACTACTCTGTTGACATGAATATCGAATGATAGGTTTGACTGCAGAGTGACTCCAAGATCAGTTATATAACCCACTCTCTCAATTGGTGTTTGATTAATAGTATACACATTGCGCACAATGTTCATTTTCCTGGTGTATAATACTACTTTAAATTTTTTATATTTAACAGCAATTTGTTTGATTCGCACCACTGGAAAATAGAATTTACGTCGCTTTGCAAAGAAATAGCGTCTAATTCCGTGGAGATATTACGATAGATTTTTAAATCGTCAGCAAACGATAGTTTGTGGGAGGATGTTATTACAGGTGGTAATCATTAACAAATAATATAAATAATAGAGGTCCTAAGTTCGATCCCTGTGGCACACCAGAGTCTACGATATATTCCTCAGTTTAAACATTTTTGTATCGAACGCGATGTTTGCCTTGGCAACGATGGGACGCTATAAATTATTGAAGGTTTTGTGAACAATTGAATGTCTCAAGTTTGCTTAGAAGTATATCATGATTAATTACGTCGAACGCCTTGGAGAAATCTGTATAAATTACATCTACTTGTTCCTTTTTATCAACTTGATTAGTTATAAAATGTGTGAGTTCTGAGAGATTAGTTACAGTTAACATCTTTGGCATGAAACCATGTTGAAAGGGAGATATTACTGACCGTACATGTGACTAATTTTTTTTCGTATATAATAATTTCAAATACCTTAGATGGGGCAGATAGCAGTGTTACCGATCGATAATTTTTTATTTGGTCAGTAGGACAACCTGTTTTGGGAATGGGACTGACGTCACCTAATCTTTCATTTCGTAGGAAACGTAGAAGAAGCTATTGACTTGTTAAAAATTATCTGTAGGGGATGTTTCAGTATTTCTGAGCAGCCTTTAATGTTATACGGTGTCTTTTATCCGGCCCACAAAATGACCGCGGTTTAAGTTTTTTAATAGCATTCTCAACATCTTCGCTGTCTATAAAGTTAATTAATGTTTAATTTATCCAGGATTTCCAAATTATTGTGTTGCTACATAGGAATAAGATTGTAACTCGATTTATTGTGTACCACTTGAAAATTTGCCATAAACGCATTTGCAATAACATCATCGTCACTCAAAGTTTGATCATCATAATGAAACAAACTACTTCCCGAATTACTCTTTTTATTCTTAACATACATCCAGAAAATCTTAGTATTACTTATATTTCTAATATCGCCCTCACAGTTGTTTAAGTATGCATTGTATGCCTTGGAAATTTCTTTTTTTCGAAAGAGCTCTCAATTCTTTAAATTGAATTTAATAGTGGTAGTGAATTGGACTTAATTGTGATACAAGTACCCTAATACTCAGGTACATACTTCTAACAGTGATTCTCATCCTTTTAACAGTGACACCTGTACTCATAACTGTGATTCAGATACTTTTAACAGTGACACAAATATTCTAATGTTGAGGGACATACTTCTAACAGTGATTCCCATTCTTTTAACAACGACACAAATACCCTTAACACTGACGCATGTACTCATAACTGTGATTGACATGCTTTCAACAGTGATCCACATACTACTTGTAAAGATTTCCCCTTCTTTCTTCTTATATGTAAAACTGAACATATGTTTATTTATTTATTTATTTATTTATTTATTCACTAAACAACTCGAACACCATATTTCCGTTAGAAATGATTGAACATATTATTTCGTTCATTTGTACTTTAGCGTCCCGTTCACCTTCGAAGCTATATGAGACGCGGATCTACAGTTTTACGTGGGATACGAATCATAATGAGCGTCTCCAGAGAATCAAGCTCGTGTCTGCCGTGCCGAAAGCGTGTACTGTACGCTAACTAAATATCCACGAGATAGTTCTAATTTTAGAACATAGCACTTGTCTCTGGTCGGGGTTTTTATGTCGCTTTCATTAAAAAGGTGTATCCAAGTGAAAGAAAAAAATCAAAATTTATGACAAAAGATGAGTACTTTACGATGTCCTCAAGTTAGAAAGATGTAACTTAGTGGATAAATTAGAAGTTGATACATATCCTATCGTTTCCGAAAATTCCGTTTCTAAAGGTGAGATGGTACAACTTCTCTAATTTTAATTTTTTCATTTTATATTAAAAATGTTAAAAACAAGGAACAGTTGAACAATTTAGAATCAATTTCGAAAAGGAGGCACGGTGGCTCAGTGATAGTGCGCTTACTTCCGGTGCCTGGGGTCCATGATTCAATCCTCGGGTAAGTAAGTTTGTGGTGGATAACATCGTGTCCGTGAGTTTTCTCGGGGGTACTCCCGTTACCTCCCACCTTCTCATTCCACCAATTCTTCATTCCCTTGCTTCAATCATTGTATAAAAAATACAAAACTTTCACAAAGTTTGTGCCTTATTAGTTTTTTGGTGATGTCCTAGAACAATTATCAGATGGGCCTGGCACGTCTACCTTGCAAACAGGATGCTGGAGATCAGTGAAATAAGATGGCGGCATCTTGCAGGTTTGCACCAACGTAGAACAGTACAGTGGAATGAGATTTCTGTTGGCTGAAGGGTTGAAACCAATCGATCACCGTCGGATGACACTCACAAACTTTGTCGAAGTTTTATATTTTTTAAACAACTTTTCCGGTTATTTATTGAATGGACCTTGTATCTGCTTTAGTGGTAGAGCAGTAGAGCGTCATTCCGTGATAAAAAATGTTCTTGGTTCGATCTCAGACGATGTAAGCTGTTTGGTTGTAAACTTTCATGTTTCCCCATTTCCTCCCAGATTTTCATTCAGCACATTCTATAATAATTCACAATTATTAATCGTAAATTTCCTTCAGCCAAATAGCCTACTTGTACGTGGGACGTTAAACTAACGATTCTCTAGAATGTTTGTGATTAAGGTAGTTCTTTTCTTTACTTTTTTTTTTAAAAAAATAATAAGACACAGAAAATATGGTTAAACTAAAACAAGAAAAGTATTAGAAACAATATACACTTTTGCTTTCAACACTTCCTACTTGGTGCATATAGTATCTACGGTCAAATTTGAATTTGAGGATGCGCTACCCACAAAAAATGTATAATCTTATGCTTCTACTTGCATGTAGTCCTAACATTGATGCTGAGGTTACCCAACAAATCCCATTTCTAACAAAAATATATGTCCGTTTAACTAAAAGTGAAGTTCTAGAGAAAATAGCAAAGAAAGCAAGAAAATATGCCTCTTGGGAACAGAAAGAATGAAAACTCATCCAAAAAGGGGGGAAAGATCCAAGCGATTCTGGGTGCAAGAGGTCGTCTTCCTAGTGCGTAGTAATTACTTTTGTGTTCACAGCCTTTAGTTAACGTACCGCTACACGTAAATAGGGACAGAATCTTCACGAACGAGAGGGCAAGGGGCTAGGAGAAGGGTTAATTCTGACGACATGTATATGTTTGGTTCGTCGCTATATTATCTCTTTCTACACTCCATATCCTTGACTGTTCTAACCTAAGAATTGCTTAGGTTTTGCGTACGCGAAATGAAAACACTTTTAAGAGCAGGGAGCTTACAGATATTTTCCCCTTTCGTGAATGTGCCAACTGGGAATTCCACGACCAGTCACACACATATGTGTAAATATGCGCTTTCATTCTACCCCACGGGGTTTCGCTTGCAATAACATTACTTTAGCTATAGCGAGACTGCATATGGTACTAATTTTGTTTTGTTTTCGTTTTTGGAATTGTTATTATCACATAGCTATATGCAATTTGCTCCTAATTAAAAGCGCTTTAGTAGAGAGAGGGGCAAATGTTAAATATCTTAACAACATATATTGAAAAACAGAACATTTAACTGAAAAAAAGTTAAAATTAAAAAAACCGGCATGTTGAGAATATAATGTGTTGGATTCCTTTTAAAAATGTAAAATAATGGGAAAATAAGGGTAGAATATTGCTGGATATGGGAGATCATACTCTGTAATGTACGTCTATTATTGGTTATGACATACAAATTGAGCTTTCATTTGTTTATGAATATAGGTGATTTCGTCATCTTATTCCACCATTTTCCAATATTCTTAAGTGTTTGGTACATACACTAACCATACACTAACTCCGTAATTTAAAATCCAACTGTACCCTATAACAATTAATTAATTTATTTTTGCATAGCTAATGCCTTGTATCAGTGTTCTAGTTTTCTTCGGGCATACAAGGGGTTCCGACGCTGAACACTATTTGAAGGTGTTTGCCTTACACTGATTGATTTCCGTCTTCAACGAATAGGAGTAAAACTCATGAAAAATATATTACAAAATTGAAAGCGATTGTATTTGTGACTCTTAATCTCTGGAACCATTCGACCGACCTCGATCAAATTTTTAATATACTTGAGATTTGGACCTGGCATGGTTTCAATTATATCACTTTGACGGTGCAACTTAGGGGAGGGGGAGGGGAGGGAAATATTTAAAAATGATCGAAAATGACCGATATGAGTATCGCATCTATAGTTTTAGAAGTCGCTGAGAAGAACAGTGACGCTTTTAATGCTGTTTAAATCTAAATTCAGCCCTGCAACTTGGGTGAGGGGAGAGGGGGTTATATAAAAATTATCGATAATGTCCAATATTATTTTTGAATCCATAGTATTCGGAGTCGCTGAGTTGAACAGTGACATTTCAGATTCTACTTACATCCAAATTATAACGAGATACTTTGTATCGATTCATAATTGCATATATCTCGGGCAGAAAGTGTTTTTACACAAGCACCATACCTATTATAATGTTAATTAAAAAATAAAAAAAGAAGAATGTTCTAACATAATGAGGATTAAGTATAGCCCGCTCCCCCCAGTGATTTTAAACGAATCATAATGATTCTACTGATTCTTAAGATGTAAATCTTGTGGTAAGGAAGCTTTAGTATAAGTAGTGGTAGTAGTAGTAGCGGTAGTTGTAGTAGTAGTAATAGTAGCGGTAGTAGTAATAGTAGCGGTAGTAATAGTAGTAGTAGCAGTGGTAGTAATAGTAGTAGTAGTAGTGGGAACGGGTTAGAAGCCCCGCAGGGGTTGGTTGAGTTCTGTTCCTGATATAAGTAGTAGTAGTAGTAGTAGTAGTAGTAGTAGTAGTAGTAGTAGTAGTAGTAATAGTAGTAATAGTAGTAGTAGTAGTAGTAGTAGTAGTAGTAGCAGCAGTAGTAGTAGTAGTAGCGGTAGTAGTAGTAGTAGTAGTAGCGGTAGAAATAGTAGTAGTAGTAGTATTAGTATTATTATTATTATTAGAAGTAGTAGTAGCAGTAGCAGTAGCAGTAGTAGTGACTCTTCCAGTTCCGGTGACAAAGAACTGGGGGGAGCGGGCTATACACAAGCCCATAATGAATATATATTATTGTGTTGTTGGATGCTATGTCGTTGTTTGTGTGAACATACGTTAAAAGGTAATCAAAGAATAAATTACTTAATTTTTATCATTGGCTTGTAATTTCATTAAAAAAGGGTATCATCTTAGTGAATATAACATTCGAAGATATTTTAAAGTGTAAACGAGTATTGCCACTAGAGATATACTTATATTAATTGTACTAGGGTTGATGACTACCTTTGGTGAGTCGTTGTAAAATTTTTGGTTTACCTCACCCGGGATTTTGTAAATTCATATCCCGAAGTTTAAAGTAAGGGTGAATTTACCATAATAAGAAGGTTTATGAATATTAACTCAACTATTCTTAGAAGTGGCAGAGTAATCATAAGAAAAGTCATGATTGGTGAGACAGTAGAGAATGAAACTGTTGACGGTGTTAACAATGAGCAGAATATAGCTCCCATTACACCTGGAATGTTGACACTAGAAGATAGAATCCTAATAGCGTTACAGCGACAGGAACAACGACTGGAACAAAGCCGAAAGGATGATTTAGAAGCCATGAAACAAAATTTAGCTCAGATGTCCGAAGAATTAAAACAAACGGTACAGCAAAAATTTGAAGAATCTAGTAGACAGTATGAAGAATTGAGTAGACGATTAGAACAAATAGATCAAAAGTCAGAAGAAACGAAACAATCTGTAATACAAGCTGCGAGAGACATCACGTTACAATTTGATGAGAAGCTAAAAAGATTATCTGAAGATTGTAAGGATAACTACAATCATGTAATTCAAGAAGTCAATATTGTAAAAAAAGATTTTGAAGTAATGGAATCTTCTGTTCGTCAGCAAAAATTCAGGTGACAGATAATTCTAACCAAATACGTGCAAATACACAATTGATATCTACCATACAGGAGGAAATTAAGACGTTACAGATTAAAGACAATGCATACAACAACAACGTTGTTACTGATCGTTTGGAGTTCCCTCACCCACAAGAAATGCCCTCGCATCCACCCGAAGCAGATCGACGTGGACCTTGCTTTACCTCTTCTTCAAGTAACCCATCCGATGATGATATTATTTTGGAAAGAATTCAGCGAAGGAATATAGATGGGCGGAAAAGAGATGGTGGAACTACGCATAACACAGTAGGTAGAAATTTTCTTTTAACACGAAATGGTGAAAGAAATATAAAGTTAAGTGTAAAAATGAGTGAAATACGAACTATGAGTAAGTTTAGTGGTAGGTGCAATGAAAATGCTACTTCTTTCCTGGAAAAATTTCAGGATGAATGCAGTATAATGTGTATAGATAAATCTCAATATATGAAACTAATCCCTCATTTATTACTCCCACCGTGTTCTTTATGGTTCAAAGCAGTACGGGAGCACGTCAAAACATATGAGGAATTCAAAGCAGCGTTGATCGCAAATTATGAGAACGACTTTTTACTTGCTAACAGGGACGCTATGATTAGAAACCAACCTTTTCATCCTCGCCTACACAAATCTATTGTTGATTTTGTTGTGAACACTTACAATGAATTAAAAGTTGTAAATCCATTACAATCTGAATCCAGAGTGATTGCATCTATCCGAAATCTACTAGGCCTACCTTTTAAATTGCAACAAATTCTACTTTCTACCCAGTGCATAAGTTTTAATCATCTGCTAATGCTTGTTCAATATTACGAAAGTCAATACCAGGCTCAGAATAATCAAACTGGAGTAGGTAAAATTAGAAATAATTCAGATAACCTTAGGTCAGTACCTGTCCGGAATATGAATATCCGTAACGTAAACAATACGGAACATAACCTGGATAGAGTAAATTTAAATAATCAGAATAGGCAAAGATATAATGCGAATTCACCTAACCTAACTAATTGTGATGATAATTATGTCAGACCATTTAACCGAAGTAGGTTCCAAAACAGACGAAATGTATGGCGTAATCCTAGAAATACTGTAAACCGTATTGATAGACGTAACTTTAATTTAAGAGATGGCATTTCGTATCAGAATCAAAACAATAATGCAATTCCTGTACAAAATAATAATGCGGAACCTAATCAAGATTGTGCAATACAATGTACTTTATTGGAACCATATACAAGTACGAATGTAAACTGACTGCAGCTGATGTGGTAGGGGTTAAACCCATATCAGCTATTGATTCTTATGAATATTTATCTTCAAACTTATATGTTAAGGTCAATAATGAAAACAATCTTTTACATGATGTATGTGTAAATAATGATTCGGAAATAGCAGTCAATAGATGTCAATATCAATTTGTGCCTGTAGTAAATCATTGTTGGTTTACAGATGATAACATCAATGATGGTTTTAGTGTTGAAGAAAACTTTTTATTTTTAAAATCCTATAGTACTGCCAGAATACCTATCAAAATAAATGGATTAAGCACAGAAGCTTTATTGGATACGGGCGCAAATGCATCTTTGCTATCGTATTCGTTGTGGAAAACAATTGCTAGTGATTATTCAAATTCTAAATTACAAAGAGCAGAGAATCTTATTATAGTAGATTTTACCGGTAAACACAAAAAGAGGGTAGCTGGGATTACTCATATCACAATAGCCATTCAAAGTTTTGAGATATCTATTCCTATTTTGGTGATAAAAGAATTGAATGAAAAACTAATCATTGGTTTAGATTTATTGTCTCAATTACGTGTAATGCTCGATTTCAGAAATCAAACTTTAACGATACCCGGCATTCCTCAAGAAATCGTTCAAAAACTTCTTCCCAAATCTGATAATATTGCTTGTCAATATAATATTGTTCCTAATGTATTGAATAATGTTTCTGTAATTTCAGAAAGTGATAAATTAAATGATCAATTAACACAAGTTGCGCAAAATTTAATGGATTCGAAAGATGATGTATTGTTTTCTGAGTGTGTTAAATCACTTGAAATGAGCCTCGACTTTATAGATGATACAGTAAAAACTCACTTTAAGGATATCTTATATAAACACAAGAATGTTTTTTCACAACGTCCCGGATGTTGTAAGGATTTTATCTATTCTTTTAAGATTAAGACAGACAAACCTATTGTGACTAAGCCATATATAATTCCTTACCGATACAGAGAAAATGTACGTCAACAAATTGCAGACATGTTAAGAGATGGAATCATTAGGCCTTCTCGAAGCGTTCACCTTAATCCGTTACATGTAGTCCCTAAGAAAAATGGTTCCCTACGTGTAGTTTTGGATCTGAGACGTACAAATTGCCATATTGACTTAGAACAAGTGAGGTATCCACCAGTGGAAGAAATATTAGCCTCTTTACAGGGCAATGCAGTGTTCGGAAATTTAGATTTAATACTAGCCTATAATCAGGTCGAATTGCATGAAGATTCGAAACCTTATACAGCGTTCAGTTTTGAAGGTCATTTGTACGAGTACAACCGTGTAGTCTTTGGGCTTATCAATGGTAGTGCGGCGTTAGCTTCTTGCTTAAATAAATTCTTAGGTCAAGACTTACGCATCAACGTAATTACCTACGCTGACGACATTTTGATAATGGGTAAAAATCCTCATGAATACTTAAAATACTTGGATATAGTTTTAGAGAGATTGGAAAGTTCGGGTCTCACTATCAACATACAGAAATCCAAATTTTTACAAAATTCTATAGAATTCCTTGGCTACCAAATTGATGCATCCGGTTTACAGTTTAGTCAATCTAAAGTACAAGCAATAGAGGATTTGCCTGCACCGACGAATGTAAAACAGACACGGCAAGTATTAGGACTCTTCAATTGGTTTCGCAAGGCCATCCCACGATTTGCTGAGATAGCTCAACCTTTATTTATGATTACAAAAAAGGGAGTACCATGGCAATGGGGTCCGATTCAAGAATCTAGTTTTACTAAGTTGAAGGAGAGTGTAAAGCGAAACATCCATTTGAACCATCCTCGATATGATGTTCCTTTCTATGTTCAGTGCGACGGTTCTCAACTTGGAATCTCTGCAGTACTCTGGCAACCAAATCCAACTATCAAGGAACCGGCCGTTATCCATTATGCTAGCCGTACTCTAAAGAAAGCTGAAAAAAGCTATACAACTAAGGAAATTGAATTATTGGCCGTACGTTTTGCAGTACAAAAATTTGCTCCGTATCTCAGCGGATGCCATTTTATAGTACTTACCGACCATAATTCATTACGATATCTTAATAGTATACAGGGATACAATAACAGACTACTTCGTTGGTCATTAGAGCTTCAGTCTTATGACTTTGAGGTACAACACATCAAGGGAGTAGATAATGGACCCGTAGATACTTTATCACGTTTGTTTCCTGGAGAAGAACAGCATATCTTGTCTATCAACGAATTTAAGGTCTTACAGGATGAAATAGCCACTATTTCAATGGAAGATTTAAGGGAACATCAACTGAATCATCATGAATACAATCAAATCATGAAACATTTGTCTTCTTGTAGTGCGGAGTGTAATTGCCCCAAACAATGGAATTCCAGATTTAAACTATCCAACGGAATTCTGCTTATTAGAGATTTTAAGTTCAAGTCCAGAAATAAAATTTGCATACCACCTACGTTGACAACCCGAATATTAAAAGCCTATCATGATGATTTCGGTCATTTTGGTTATATGAAAGTATGTGCCTTGATTAATAGATCTTTTTATTGGAGAGGAATGAGAGTCCAAATCAAGAATCATATCAAGGACTGTATTGAATGTATGCAAATAAAACACAACTACCAGGCTGTACAGAAACCTATGCTATCGATAACCCCAGAGAGACCACATTCGTTCATATCTATTGATCTATATGGATCGTTACCGCGAGCAGCTACAGGAGAAACTTATTTACTTACCACTATGGATATTTTTTCGCGTTATGTAATAGCTTACCCTCTGCGTAGAGCAACTTCCGCTGCTATCATAAATAAAATTTTGAATGTATACATTCCACATTGTGGTCATGTCAAACACATATTATGTGATAATGGTTCACAGTTCAAAAGTGATGTGTTTATTAAAGTAATGAATAAGGCTAACATTAAAATTCATTTCGTAACTCCGTATCATCCTAGCAGCTCTATTGTAGAAAATGTGCATCGTAATTTTGGTATGTTGTTTCGACACTTTTGTAAAGACAAACATACCGAATGGATTAAACATGTTAATCAAATCACGTATCTTTTGAATTATTCGATATCAGACACATTGGGCGTGTCTCCTGCTAATGTACATAACGGTTCTGATTTGATTTTCCTTGTGGAACAACATTTTAATATCAAGTTGGAAGATTCGGCAATCGTAGATTCTTCAAGTTTAGTGAATATGGTAAAAATTCGAAGACACAACAAATTTTTGAAGCGTAATTCTAAATTAGAGTCTCTACAAGAAGGAAAATATCGAATCAAGACCAATGACTTAGTTTTTGTTAAACAACACCCACAAAGTAATGCGTTGTTAAAGAAGATTTATAAATTTTGTGATGTTTTCTCAGGTCCTTATTTATGTTTCAAGGAAATAAACCTTAAAGTTTTTGAATTGTTGAACGAAAAAACAGGTACGTCAATTGGACTTCGTAATATAGACGAGTTGAAGGTTTGGAGACCTTCCCAGTATACAAGAGAAAAATGGATGCAGCTGGTAAAAAGGTTAGTTGCACCTGGCATTCTTGCTCAAATAAATAAGAATGAAAGAAACTAAGGGTGATTTTGTCCTCTATCTTGTTGCTTCATTATTTTCATCAGTTAGTACCTTTATCTTCTCACCATATTTCCCGTATGATAAGGAAAAGAGACTTCTGTTTGTGTGAAAATAAATTTATTTCCTTCTTTTCGCTCACCCGAGCATAGGTTACATTTAATTTTTGATTTTTTTACTTAATTTAATTTTCTTTAATTCTCATTAACAAATATTCATTTCCAAATGATTTTAATTCTGTTTTGCTAATGTGAAAAATTATAATTCGATCTATTATTGATTAAAAACAAAGGTTATTTATATTATATTGATTTGTGTTGAAACTTTATTGTCAAAGATTATATTTAGTATAAGGCTCATTCTATTAAGTTAATGATCCGACGACCGTACCCATGCGTCACCTTATACGATATTCGGATAAGATTCTTTTGTATCCCGACACCTTATTGATATGATACATACTTTAAAATGCCATCTAACGTAATTATTATATAATTCGCTCTGGAAAGATCAACCATTTTTTTAACATGGCCGTTT
The DNA here is from genome assembly GCF_964235325.1 of Thermobia domestica. Taxonomy (NCBI): domain Eukaryota; kingdom Metazoa; phylum Arthropoda; class Insecta; order Zygentoma; family Lepismatidae; genus Thermobia; species Thermobia domestica. The sequence goes on from NC_137463.1 coordinate 60,975,381, forward strand.
TTAATGATGACTGGAACTATTGATCATTGTAATTTATGTTTCAGAATGTAATTATCTCTTACGCTTTTGATTTCGAATCCTTCGTTAATTGTATTAGTAAGCGACGACTTTTTAATGGTAAAAGATAAATAATAGTGGAATGAAAGTTTTGTTGTAAATGTATTTATATGAGGTAACTGAACGAAGTTATATATGAGGGACGATTAAAATGTAAAGAATACAACTATTATCATGTTATTATTATAAACGGACCAGTGATTCTTAAATATAAAAGCCAAGCTTCCATGTAACTTTTATATTTAGTCCCTTTATCGAGCGACATTTTCTATAACGAGATACTTTGTATCGATTCACAATTGCATATATCTCGGGCAGAAAGTGCTTTTACACAAGCACCATACCTATTATAATGTTAATTAAAAAATAAAAAAGAAGAATGTTCTAACATAATGGATATATATTATTGTGTTGTTGGATGCTATGTCGTTGTTTGCGTGAACATACGTTAAAAGGTAATCAAAGAATAAATTACTTAATTTTTATCATTGGCTTGTAATTTCATTAAAAAAGGTGATCATCTTAGTGAATATAACATTCGAAGATATTTTAAAGTGTAAACGAGTATTGCCACTAGAGATATACTTATATTAATTGTACTAGGGTTGATGACTACCTTTGGTGAGTCGTTGTAAAATTCAGTCCTGTAACTTGGGGAGGGGGAGGGAGAGATACATAAAAATTATCGAAAATAATCAATTATGAGAGTCGAATTCATAGTTTTCCAGGTAGCTGAGTTGAACAGTGACACTTCCGATTCTGTTTCAATCTAAATTCAGCCCCGCAACTTGGGGATAGAGGAGGGGATACATAAAAATGATCAAAATAGACACATTAGTGTCGAATTCACAGTTTTCGGGCTGCTGAGTTGAACAGTGGCACTTCCGATCCCGTTTATATAAAAATTCTACCCTGCAACACGGGGGGAGATGGAGGGGAAAATACATAAAAAATATTAAAAAATTGATCAATCTTAGTGTCGGATTCATAGTTTCAGAGTTGCTGAAATGAACAGTGACACTTTTGATCCTACGGGCCGCGGTGGCTCAGTGGTAGAGCGTTCACCTGTGGTGCTTGGGGTCCCGGGTTCGATCCCACCCAGCCCCCGCCAAGTGAACTTTGTGGTGGACAAACACCTTGTGCGTGGGTTTTCTCGGGGTTTTTCTGTTTCCTCCCACTTTCTTCATTCCACCATTTCATTCATCACTCATCATCACCGTCTCCTTTAGCCTAACCGGCATAATCATGGGACGTAAAACTCAAAGATTTCATTTCATTTTCACTTTTGTTCCTGTTTAAACCTAAACTCAGCCCGCAATTTGAGAGAGGGGTAGTGAGGCGATACATAGAAATGTGACCAACATCAGTGTTGAATCCATAGTTTTCGGGGTCGCTGAGATATACAGTGACATTTCCGATGCTCTGCCCCGCAACATGGGGGAGGGGGATATATAACATCATCGTAAATGACCGATATTAGTGTCGATTCCATAGTTTTTGGGGTCGCTGATATGGACAGTGACACTTCTGATGCCGTTTAAATCCAAATTCAGCTATGCGACTTGGAGATGGAGATATATATACAGGGTGTTTCAAAACAACACCGACAACATTTGGGAGGTAATTCCTGAGACCAAAATAAGACGAAAAGCATAGACCAACCTGGGTGCGCAAATGCTTCCTTTCAGAGTTATAGGCTGTCGAAAACATGAAAAAGTGAACTTTAAATGTCCATAGCTCCAAAACTATGCGACGTACCTTAGTCGGGTGAAGACTTTACTTAGGAACTGATATGTGCCCTATCCAAATATGCATGTTTCAGAATCCTAAGGTACTCATGCAACATTTTTTATAGAGGGAGTTTGGCTACAGGCACAAAATTTGAAGTACTGAAAAACTAAATCCACAAAAATTGATGCGTGAATGTCGCAGGATTCTGAAACAGGGATTTTTGGATATAGCTCATACTGGTTCCTAAGCGAAGTCTGGATCCGACTACGGTACGCCCCTAGTTTTGGAGCTATGGACCTTTAAAATTCATTTTTTCATGTTTTCGGCAGCCTATAATTCCGAAAGGAAGCATTTGTCCACCCAGGTTGGTCTATATTTTGTTTTATTTTGGTCTCAGGAATCACCTTCCAAACGTTGTCGGTGTTGTTTTGAAACACCCTGTATAATTGAAAATGATCATATTAGTACCGAATCCGAACTTTACGGGATTGCTGTGATGAACGGTGGCACTTTCGATGCCGTTTAAACCCAAATTAAACCACGTAGCATGAGGTGGTGGAGGGGGTTGAAATATAAAAATGATCGAAAATGACTTACACAAGCGAACGGAATATATTACTATTTTTTAATTGAACCCAGCGAAGCGGCTAATTGATGCTAGTATTAAATAAAAATAAGATTTCCTTATCTCTAACTTTAGCTCGACACCCTTCCCAATTCACTGATCTAGTAGCTAGCGTTTGCGCCTTTGGTGCATGGTGTCCCGGGTTCGATTTCCGATGTGAGGGTCTTTAAATTTGAACGCATTACGGTGGTTTGGATTTCATCCAAAACTGTAGGTCCACGTCTCATATGGCCTCGTTTCTGAAAGTTAAATTACAATCGAATATGACTTTTTGATTGAATTACACAGTTTCTTCCTGTGCTTGAGTTCAATTCCAACCGTACCCTCCATTAGGACGTCTTAAACAAAGTTTGTGTCATGCTTAATGAAAATCCGATAATTTGTAGATGCGAGTGAATCCATCCATTTCTGTCATACAGATTCCCAGATCCATACATACACGCTCTAAGTACAGAACATCGGAGGTTGTTACCAAAGCTAATGAAGAAAATATCTTGGGGTAAATTAAGTTGGGTAAATTAACCTCTAATTTAAACTTCAAGCAGTACGAATGATCGAAAACAAAAACTCGAAATAAACACCAATCAAAATAAAGTTATTTTTACTTTTGATCGATGATAAGAAGAAAGTCTTGTAATTATAAAAGAACAAATAAGTACCTAGGTAAAGAAATAAAATTTGAATTCGGGATTTTAATTAGTTAACAGGTTTATATATATATATATATATATATATATATATATATATATATATATATATATATATATATATATAGCTAGTCTGGGTAGTGAATAAAATCACTCACCAGTACAACGAAGGAGGCCACACCCTTGGCCTTTTTCTAGACATCGAAAAGGTCTTCGACAGGATGTGGCACAACGGACTAGTCCACAAGCTGCATCAAACAGCCTTCCAACATATCAAACCAGAATCATCCAGAGCTACCTGACTGATCGCCGATTTCGAGTGTACCATTCAGGACATATAACAGACGCCAGGCCAATCCCCGCAGGAGTACCACAGGAGTCCTGCCTCTCTCCACTTCTGTACGCACTCTTCACTGCAGACATACCAACGGACCATGGAACGTTCCTAGCCACCTATGCAGATGACACGGGAGTCTTCGCTCAAAACCGGAACCCACGTTACGCAGAAAGAACAATGCAGCGCCATATCAACAAACTTGAAAAGTGGACACAGAAGTGGAAGATCAGAATCAACCCTACCAAAACCACCTTGGTAGACTTCACAAGCCTTGGTAGATGTCTGGAACCCTGCTACCCCTAGCAACTGAAGCTAGGGACCACATTAAGTCCATGGTATACGACATCAAGATCCCGAATTTACAAAATCTCGTGCAGCGGATTTAGGATGCATATGCTTCTATGCGTCCTGAAACATTGATGGCTGTGCATGAGAGCGGAAGATCCGTGTGGCACACACCATTATTGACAGGGTGATCATTCCGAGCATTTGTTGTGATGGTATAAAATGGGATAAAGCAGGCCATAATTAATCAGAGGTTAACGATATGACAAAACCGATAGTAGCATTGCTTCCTGATCAAAAAAACAGACTTAAAACATGTACACCATGCCTACCATCCAGTTTAAAAAATTAAAATGATATTCAAAATGGTGAAATTCAAGATGGCGGTCGGGGAGGTAACATGTGTTTGTTCCCCAATTGCTCACTCATCATCTATGGCCAATGTGGACTTTTGCCCAACACACTTTTCTTTACAGGATTGTCATCTGATTTTTGGTCCATCCTGTAGTTTATTTTAAGTGTATAATCGTGGAGAAGTAAATGAAGAACATGTTATTCCAAGGTGAAGTATTTTACAGAAGTAAAGCATGTGAAGTTAAAACAGTAATTAAATCATCCCGAAACATAGCACATGTTTGTTTTTAAAAAAATAATCCTAGAATTTATGTAAAAGGGCACAAATACGTGATATATGAAAATTATTGTCTAAGTATTATGGAGATGATTGGGGAAATTAATCGATATTAAAGTTTTATTTGACGTTAGAATGACATGGAGAAGGAACCAATGAAAAACAGGTGGGGAGCTCCTTCGTGGCTAAGCGGTTAATACACGCGCCTTTGGTGTGGGAGAATCGGATTCGATTCCTAGTGGGAGCTCATGTGGTTCGGATTCCACGTTAATCAGTGGGTCCCGTTTCATATTGCCTCTCTGCTGAAAGGGGCGTTAAACTCAAAATCAACTCAAGGGGCCGCGGCGGCTCAGTGGTAGAGCGTTCACCTCTGGTGCTTCGGGTCCCGGGTTCAATCCCAGCCCCCGCCAGGTGAACTTTGTGGTGGACAAACACCGTGTGCGTGGGTTTTCTCGGGGTTCTCCCGTTTCCTCCCACTTTCTTCATTCCACCATTTCATTCATTACTCACCACCACCATTTTCTTTAGCCTAATCGGCATAACCGTGGGACGTAAAACTCAAAGACTTTGAAAATCAACTCAACTCAAAAAAGGTGAACGAGAACGAAGTTGTACAGGAGATATTAAGATAATGAATGTAGTTTAAAATAAGTAGAAGAGGAAAGAAACTTATTTTGCATAAAAAAATTAACTGTGAGATCTAATATTCTTCCTCTACAAGATCTAAAAGTTACTCTTGCTATATTCAGCTACTAAGGCTGTGTTGTTTCCTTAAATTAAAATAATCCCTTTAAAGCGTCCATGTCCGTTAAACTCTTGTTTTCGAACTCAATAAGCATCCAGATTTCAGTATCAAAACCCCTTTTCCGTAAGGATTAGATATGCAGGTGCATCTAATTTGGATATCATAATGTCTGATTCATTAAATATCTTTCAATCTTACAAGTACCACAATGAAATTTTGGTAACAAGGATTTAACATTTAACTGGTCGGTTACTACACCACACGTTTTATTTTGTAATTTCTCAAAACTAAGTATTAGGATGGTAAGAATAAATTAATTTTGCTGGTTTTGATACTAACCGTCTCATACATTTCCTGCGGTATGACTAGGTTTATTTGGAATAGAGCCTGAACCAGTTATCTTTTTATCCGCACCTTCCTTCTGTTTCTAGCAAAAAAATGCAAAATATCATCTCTCTGTGACTTACGGTTCCCGAGATATGGCTCCTTAAAATCTCCCGAAATTCGAACTTTTTACCTGGGGAACGGTGGGCATTTGGTCAGTAGCCATAGGCAGGGCCGGATTTAGCATTTTGGCGTCCCTAGGCCCAATAATTTTTTCCGCCTCCTAGTCTGGTTAAAGTTACTCTCCTAAAAACCTTTATTAAAAAATTATATCAGGCCTATATGTTAAGCTATGGTTATTTTTATTTCTAGATATTTTTTAATTTTTTTCTCTCGGCCGTGCGCCCCCTGGGAGCTTGCGCCCATAGGCCCGGGCCTACCGGGCCTATTGGAAAATCCGGCCCTGGCCATAGGTTACTATTTGGTATCAAAATGTTAACCATCCTCTTAGGTATTTATGAACACCGATTTGATCTCTCTATGACTTACAGTGCCCAAGATATCGGATATTTTTTTGGCCAATATTTCGTAAACGGTGACACGAAACATTTCAGCACTTTCTCAGTAGTTTTTGATGCTCTATAAATGGAGGGCTCAAAATGGAAAAATTCGCGAATAACAGACAGACACACAGATACATATAGAATTCAGTAACAATTTTTTAAAGTTCGTTGAAAATAGGCCTACTTTGAAAGTTTGTTCGCTGGAAATTCACTTGATTACATTTGGTATATCATAACGCAGAGGAAACCTTTAGTTCGACTTCTCGATAGTTCACTGTATTTGTAGTAATGAATTAAGCAAGTGAGTTGTTTAATCCCAACAGCGCATACTCTGTATGATGTCATCTCTTGGTAGCAGGGCCACGCATAGGATGGAAGAGATTTGACAATCAACAATTGATAAACTCAAATCGTTTTATGTACGCTTCATAGTTTCATCTTCACTGTAGCGTGATTTTAACTCACTGAATGGTACTGTAGTTTTGTTCTGCGTGACATTTGGACTGTCAACAAATTCTATCACCCGAGAAAGCCTTTTCCCGCTCTCCCTTCTGTTTCTGAATAGGAGAGAGAGGTTATCCAGCAAAAGATAGGAACCATGTCATGCGATATCCTACAGAATGACGAATAGCTACTTTTTTCCCTTTATATCTGCTTATTGTATGGATACATACAACAATGATATATCACGCTTACAGATTATTCTATCTTCATGCTCCATTTAATTAATTTAGGCAACAATAGATAGCAACATTATTTGGATTTCGTTGTTACTGCCTTTTCATGTTCCAGTTCTGCTCAGATACAACGAAGTTTGAACGTAAACTGATATTGTCAATTTGGGGAAACCGTATGTGGAAAGTTGTGAAATCAGAAAGTAAAATCAAAACATTTGATGAATTACAGAAGACTTCTAAATAATTATACTCATAGTTAATCATAAAAGTAGTAGAAGATGACCGATATTAGCGTTAAATTCATAATTTTCGCCGTCACTAACATCAATAGTGATTCTTCCATTAGCGCTGACTTGCAAATTAAGCTACCATTGTATGCAGGCCGGGGGTCAACTGCGGGTGGGGTGGGGGGTTACCGAGACATGTAAAAATAATCCAAAATGACCGATATTAGTGTCAAATCCATAGTTTTGCGGTCGCTGATATGAGTGGTCATACTCCCACAGGCGTTGACTTCCAAATACAGCCCCAAGGGCGCCCATCAGGGGGGACAAGGTGGAGCGCTCGCCCCCTAGAGGAAATTGTCATTCAGAATATCGAAAATCCAATAGAATTTTTACATTAGTTACAGCAAAATTTGAAACTATTTTTGAAATGTCGCTTATACTTGCCTCAACCCCCCCCCTTGGAAACCACAACATCGGCTCCCTTGTACAGCCCCCATGCGAAGAATGGGGACTGCGCTACGCGGTGCTATCCTGTTTCAATAGAGACATAAGGGGGGAAATATTATTTATTTTTGGAACAATAACTTTAGCGAAAGCAATTTCTTGCTCCTCGTATTTGTTACAATTTTTACATTGAAATCCATCGACAGAAGAACGAGCAGATAAAGTCATTCTATAAATTCTAATACTTATGCATAGCACAGAATAGATTAAGAGTCCATGAGTTAAGATACTTGCTATACATTGTGTGTCAACAAAATACGCAAAGTGAGGAGGAAACATGATAGCTCACGTTTCTTTAATTAGTGTGATGATGTGGTTCATTCGCAGAACACTTCAATTAGTGGTAGGAAACGCCGTGTCCGAGAATTTTTCTGGACTTTTCCGTTTTCACTCACCATGTCAATGTACCATCATCAGTAATTTCTTTTGCATTTCACCAATTCTTCTAGTTTAGCTTATCTGCAATAAACGAGGGACGTTAAACCAAAGATTTCATTTTATTTTACAATTGCTGTATGTAACAATGCTAGATAAAGGAAATATAGTTTACCGTATTTCATGTTGATGTTCATATTTATATATCTTCTTATCTGATAATGATACAGTAATCCATTTCTTTGGTAAATTAAGGTGATGTTAAAATAATTTTAGACGTAAAATTTTACCCATAGACTGCAGATCGCGGTGATAAGTTGCCACGTTAGTTTTGGAGAGAATAACTTTCTTCACATACAGAGGTTGTTCAGTCTCGACTAACCTAAAAATTTAGAAGAATCTATGGCGCCAGGTCCGTAAGTGCTCGATGTGTTTCCCTTGGTTCCTAGCAATAGCCCGACACCGTAATTTCCACTGTAATAGGCTTCTCTGAAGAACTGGGAGGGGAATCCTGTCTCATTCCCTAGGCTTTCTAAAGTCCTTCCACAGTTGTCACACGCCGTTTTCCCAATGCCCGCTTCATCAATCCAAATCCACAATAGTCCATAGGACTTGCATCTGAAGATTTAACAGGTAGCTCACTGAAAGGTATCACCTGTATACCACTTGCCTCTTCCATCTCCCTGTAGAAGGCGAGGGACGATCGTGAGGTATGTGATGAGGCCTTGTCCATGTGAATGCGCACGAGATTGGCATCATTTCCGTACATTGTTCGAATCTCATGCTCGTAGATCGGCCGCATGATCTGCTCCTGAAAATACTGTGAAGTTATTTTGCAATTCTTCGTCAACCTACGAATCTTTAGTTTACCTCCGTAATAGTAGCCAGTAACAACCATGAACCCTTTTGGGAAGGATTCTTTACAGATACGGACCCACCTTCTGAAGTTCTTGGCGCCTTTCTCTCGGTACATGATGGCTCTAGGTTTGCCGCAGTCGGAAAGATAAACGCATGCTTCATCGAGTGTTACGACGTACATCCACTTCTGTTTTGGCAGATGCCGTTCGTACAGCTTCCGGGCGTTACACTTTCGTTCCTTTTGGTGGGCATCCGTGAGAAGATGGCCGCGAGCTTTCATGACTTTCTCCAGCTTGAGTTGATGGTGTAACGTTCGGCTCACAGTCCCCAAAGACACGTCAAGACGATTAGCCATACACCTTTGTGTTGGCGGATTTTCTTGCATTGCCATTTTGCGAAGTTTCCTCTGCATGATGGAGATGGCCTTGGTGCATTCCCGTTTCCTAGGCAACTTCGTCGGTGTGATCCAAATGGTGGAGCTTCGTTGCCCTTGTACATTTTTAATAATATTTTTATTCCACTTAAACTGGTGTTGCAACCATTCTTCTTGCACTGTTTTCTAATGACAGGAACACTAAAGTGGGCGTCATGAAGAGCCGCAACATAGTCTTCCCAAAACCGGCTTAGTTTGGGCGGCATTTTGGTCACAGAGCGGAAACCCACGCACTTGGAAACAAATTTAACACAATACTCACAACAATGGTCCTGTTTTGTGCGTTATTGTCTTCCGTGCGGAAAAATAACTCCGTTTCCTGGAATCCACTGCACAACACTGCACGACGCCACGAGCCAGGTCGGGTGTGTCCATTCTGCCCGGGAGGGGAAAGGAACGAAATCGGCCAAACGTACGCTGAACAACCTCTGTAAACACATCTCACAAATGACCAGAAATTACTACGAAGAGAAATAAGAAGTTTATTTGCGTTTCATAGAAAACTTCACGTTTTCAAGCTATATTTATTTATTGTATTCAAAATACGCAATTAAAAGAAAAGAAAGAATGAAACTCATGAAAGTTATGGATTTACGTATAGCGAGATAAATCTATATCTTACCTAAGGATATTTATAAAATTTTTCTGAATATTTGTTTTTCATTACGGGTAGGCGATTAAGAAGTTTTCTGTCTTCGTACTTTTAGTGGCATCGGAAGAAACAATATTTACTTGGACATCTGATTCTTTTCTTAACAACTGTTGCAACGCTTTTGATTGGATGTGATAAAAATCTTCTTCTGGATGCGAGATAGCGACTGGGATAGGAATCAACATTAGATAAGTTCATTAGTGTTGGTGTTGGGAGAAGAGGTATTTTACGAGTACGTCTAACTCTTATCTCATAAACGATTCTAATATTTTAATGAAATTTGGTAAATGTCCTCTTTCGGGTAAGACAGAGTAATGTTTTTTTTAGTTGATTAACATGTTCAGAAGTAGTGGAGAAACAATATTATAATTGTTGAAACCAATTTCGTTTCAATATGTAATTACCGCCGTTATTCTTGAGCTTTTTAAACTAACAGTATACTAATTGAACCCTGTTTAATTTTAAGCTGAACAAAGGATAAAAAATTAAATGGGCCAGAGTTTTATGTTTTAATTCCTTTTTTATAACCAGTTTTTAGATGAAAATAATTTAACCAAAACCTTAGTATCTTAATATAATTATATTTTATTAATAACTTTATAATAAGACGTTATAATTTTTTATAGTTACGTCTTATAGATTGCTCTTTTCTTCATAAGTTTGCAATTTCTTCAAAGCAGCTCCAGTATTAGTGTATCATAATAAAAACAAAATAGAGAAATATTGACATTATAATTATGTATTATCTTTTTTATTCACTATTCATCAATATTAATTTGCAAGAAAAGAATCCTTAAAACAGGGGAGGAAAAAAATACTCAATGTTTTCAGTAGCTATTGCTGTTCGTTAAAATAATAATAAAAACAATGTAAGAGTTAACAACAATGCATAACAAAGCCTTATAATAAAAAAATAGGGTTATTCAAAACAAATTTTCTCTTAATAAAAATGTTCCATTTTTAGATTTAAATAAATGTTGGTAGTTTTTCCAAATGGATAATAAAACAACAGTAAATAAATTTGATTAGAAAAAATAATGAATGATTTGCAATAAGTTTTCCAGAACTGAAAGTGTAAAGGAAAAGTGAAATGAAGTATTTTTCAGCTTAAAATCAAGCGATTATTCCCTTCATACCAAGGGAGACGATGATTAAGGCAAGCGAATGATGATGGAAGAATTGATGGAATGAGAAAGTGGAAGGAAACAGGAGTAACGGTCTCGTCTCGAAAATGTGCTAAAAAGTGATGTCTCGACTCGAAAAATGTATATTTCTCTATTGGAAGTGCCGTGTCTCGATTCAAATTTTGTCAGGAAAATCCTCTCTCGACTCGTCTCGTGCGCATCCCTAGGGCCGGTTGGTGTTGTTGAATCGAAGATTCTGATACAGTATATGTACGTTGCACTATCTTTTTTCCATATTAATGATCAAAATACTTTTTTATTGATTAATTTTGCATTCCGAGTAAACATTTCTCAGCAGACTTGTTCGTAAAATTTTTTTAAGCGAAATTTGTACTTCTTTTGAGATTTATATATATGCTTGTTTGGTATTCATAATATTACGGTTGTTCGTTGCAAATGCAGTAAAGCAGAAGCTACAATACGATGACACTACACAACCTCATATGATTAAATCGAAATTTTAAATACTACATTATCAATATTAATTGATTAGTTATTCATTATAACTTGTGTAAACTGAAAATGTAGCATTTATTATACCTATTCTTGAACGCGTAGCGGCAATAAAATTAACCAACATTAATTTTCGTATGCAAATAATTAAATTGCGTACTCAAATTACGTTTCATTAAAATAAGGTCTTTTTTTCTTTTCATAATTTTTGTATTTTCTTTATAGTTTATCTGCTCGTTACTTTAGAAATAGAACCTTAATAAACAAAACTGGCTGAACCTGGGCTATTTACACAACGCACAGTTTTATAATGAGCGTGAATCTCACTTCTCACTATATCTTTGCAAGTCCCTTTACGGACACAAGTAAAGAATAGGAAGTCCTTCGAAGGGAGTGAATTGCTATAGGCAAATATATAAATTGAATGTTTTGTTATATAGAACGTTGAGGTGACTTTGTGACAAATTTGGATAAGTGATAGATGATAGCGGCCTACCATATGCAAATATTTTTTTTTCTTATAATTCCATATCCGAGTATCTCTCACTGTAGGTTCACAAGCCTTCGAAGTTGCCAGTTTCCAATAGGTTTTGTCGTTCAGATTAAAACAAAGCGCTTGGAAATGTCCGTCAACCTGCTATACGTAACTCCTCTACTGGTGCCTTTCACAAGAGTATTAACTTAACATTCTAGTGGCAATATTAAACTAACAGTGCCAAAACGACGCCTAAAATGTGGTTTTGGGAAATAAATATAAGTTTTTTTTGAAAATTTTAATGAGAACTGGAAATTCTACACAAAATTTGGAATCGACCAGCGAAAACGGCATGTTTCTAGCAATTGTGGTTTTCGAGATCTCATTGTCGAAAAGATTGGCCACAAACATATAAACTTTTCTTGACCACGAACATATAAACCTAGAATTTTAATATGTAGATAACTTTCGTTGGTTCATTTTGCACTCAGAGTAAAGGTTTCTCAGCAGACAGGTTTATAAATTTCCTAATCACCGTATAAATAAGTGGAATAGCGTTTTATCATTTTTTTTATTAGTGTTTAGATTAAAATTACCTAAGTCAAAGTTTTGTACTTGCAATATATTCCCAATTTTGTTCTAACACTTATTTTACCGTATTTGAATAATCATATAGATACATTCCTTCATTCTGTGAAAATTGATCTTCCCAGAGACTGCGTACTTATTTAAATCTTTACAAACAGTTCTGTCTTTCGTCACTCAAACGTACATCCTCAACTAAAATAAAAAGAGAAAGAGAGAGCAAATAATAATGCAAAGCATCCGAAATGACAGCTATCTTCTTTACGAGGGGAAAGTTTCAAAATGACGATTTTCTTCTGTCAACAATAGTGGTTGGTGGATGCCGATTAGCGGGTTCTCTAACAGTACTTTTTTTTTTTAAACTGTCACCTTGTATCCGCCTTCCTTCTGCCTACAGATTTAACTGTGTTTATTTTAATTATATTTTCTTTTTAATTTTTATTTTTCCTTCAAGACTTCTTGTCCCTTTCGCTTCATCTCTTCGTTACGCTTCATTCCCATTCTTAGCTTTAACACCTTTGACTATTTAAGGCTCAGGCTGTTTTCTTTTCCGACACACTTTCTGCAGCACCATCTAAATTTCGACTTTCTATACTTTTTTCTTTTATTCATTTCGTTTTGTTTCTTCAGCCTTACCTCAGCTTATTTTCTCTGCGGTTTTCCGCTGTGATCCTTTTTGGTTAAAGTCCAACAATAATAAAAAGCTACACTGACAGACGGAAATCTTTAATCATTATGTTCTCTTTGCTTGTTGCAGCTAATATTCAAATTGTCGTTAAACATTTTACAAGGCTATCATAAACTCTAAAGGCAATTCTTTTTTTTTTTCTTCTTTTCTTTCCTCTAGCGCCAGAATTCATTGACTTCAAAGGGAGTAGTAAACGTTCTGATGTTCTTCAACTTTCAGGTGCTTGCATGCAGTAACATTACATCAACGCTCACGTGATGGCATTTTCACCATCCTTGCGTTTTTAGTAATTGTTGCAACCAGGCCCGTATCCACGGGGTGGCTAAGGTGGGACAGATCCCCCTAAATTTTCACTGACCCTCTAAAATTTTCACAGTGGGCTAGCTATAATATGGTTGGGTCGGTCCCCCTACATTTTTGGGCTGGCTACAGGCCTGATTGCAACCCAATATATAATGTAAATTGGGTTTACGATATATGTTTTTTAATAATTAATTAGAGAAAACACGTCGATTCCGCCAGTCTAACCCAGTGCACTGGGATCAGGCGCGTATGTTTATGAGAAAGACAGTGTAAATGCCACCCATGTGAGTATCTCGAAGTTAAAATTACAAAGTACAATCTCCATTTCTTACTTGCCTTATGCAGAATGAATTTTAATTATTGTTAGTGTAGTCGGGTTATAGAATTCTGAATTGCTTAGAAATAGCAATTCATGAAATACGGATTAATAAATAACGTCTTAAGTACTCCAACAGCTAGCAAGGACAGAAAAACCACCAGGCAAAATATGATTGTTGTTGGAAAAGTATTAACCCAAGCTATGAAAAGAGCACCTAAGAGTTCAAACATAGTGACATTTCCAACATAATCCCTTGACGGTTCTTAGTACTTTGCTTATGAATGTTCAAATCTTCATGCTGCTGATTAAAAATAAAAAAAAAACAAAAAAAAAAAACTTTTAATGGAAGTTGTCTAGAATGTCATCCACGCATGACGTCATTATCGACGTTGAAATGAACACCTGTTTAAGTTTGGTTACAGACGAACGCAGGGCCGGATTTAGGGGGGGGGGGGATTTGCAAAGGTGCACGTGCATCCCCGTTCGTTGTAAATAAACACTACCTAAAGTGACAAGCTACCAGTGAAAATAGCAACACTTTCTGAAAATTTCTGCTGTCATGTTTCCATTTGCTCTTAAAACAAAGCGAAGTTTTCCAAAATCGATAGTTTAAGTTAGTTTTTTAAAAAAGTTGAAAGAAAAGGATTCACCGAGAACAGGCGCTTAGCATTTCCATTGCATTTCCTCATTCACACCACATGTGCCTAAAGGCATTTTAAAAATTCCAATTCAATTCAAATGAGCTGGTAGTTATTGATGCACCTCCCCTCGGCAGATTCGGGATCCGACCCTGGACGAACGTCATAAAGTAGCTTGATTTGACGTATAAGATGAAATGAGACAAATACAAAGCCTCAATCATAAATTATTGCAATGATGAGGAATGGCTTGTGGTTTGCGACATTATGTGGTGCAAAAGGATGCTTTTTCGCCAGTTTTTGCACGATGTTTTTGCCGAATTTGTCCACAGAGCTTTCGTAGAAAGCCTTTCTAAAAATTCCCAGTTACTTCTTGCCTCTTTGGAATACAACCTATCATTATCACCTCACAAGGTATATATCAGTACTCACCGTATAAGTTGTATTTCAGTACTTAGAACATTTTTCGATATGGGTTGGAGATAGTGGACTCACTTGTCTTTTGTTGTTTTGAATCGAGTCAGAAAAGAAGTTAAATTTGCCTGCAAACCTGGATATTATTCCTTGAAATATTGTGCTTGTGGTATTGTGGTTAGGGGTTAAAAATTTGAGCATTCTTCTCGTTGAAACTTTTAGCATATCGCAAATGCTAACTTGTAGTTCTGTCAACGCTTGCAGTTGACAAGCCTAGTTGTAGTCTTACCAATTTGCCTAATGGTTAATCGGTGAACATTTTTGAGCTCATGTACCCTGTCAACGTTTTCCTGTGTTATTGTTTCAACGTTCTTTCCTGGTTGAAGTTCATGTTTGCTGCTTGTTCTTCCTCTCCTAAATTCAGTTGTCCATTTCCTCTCTGTGGTGTCAGGAAATGCACCAAAATATCTAAAATAAGCATGTCGGCATGGATATCCTGCGGCGTTAAACTCTTTTTATATAGAGTTCAATTACAACTCCTACCTTCAGTTTCTCCAGTTGGTCAAAAGTCGCTAACTCTACTATATATATATAAACAGAACAGAAAAATATACATTAACATCAAAAACTGTAGGTAGCTGAAATACATACTTACCACATGAATATCATATGTGCCAAGTGTCGGGTACCTTAAAAGTAGCTGGGACACCTAAATGGCACATGCCTAACACATTTTGCGCTGTTAGGGTATGAGCTTATGTACCCTGTCAACGTTCTCCTGTGTTATTGTTTCAACGAGCCTTCCTGGTTGAAGTTCATGTTTACTCCTTGTTCTTCCTCTCCTAAATTCAGTTGTCCATTTTTTCTGTGTGGTGTAAGGAAAGGCACCAAAATATCTAAAGTAAACATGTCGGCATGGATATCCTGCGGCGTTAAACTCTTTTTATATAGAGTTCAATTACAACTCCTACCTTCAGTTTCTCCAGTTGGTCAAAAGTCGCTAACTCTACTATATATATATATATATATATATATATATATATATATATATATATATATATATATATATATATATATATATATATATATATTATCTGTAAGAACACAAAAATATACATTAACATAAAAATTTGATATGACATCCTATGAAGATTTACTAAATATGTCATAAAAGTTTTACATGTCTATATAATATTTCTTAGGCTTAGAACTTTTCTAAAGACTCTAGTATAAGTAAAACATATTATTATTATTATTATTATTATTATTATTATTATTATTATTATTATTATTATTATTATTATTATTATTATTATTATTAGTGTACTAGTAATAGTAGTAGTAGAAGCAATAGGAGTGGTAGTAGTAATAGTAGTAGTGGCAATAGTTGTTGTTTATACCCTTTGACATGAGTGAGGTCATATACATTTAAACTGGAATCTGAGATTATAATGTGTTTGATGATCTTCCAGGAGTAAAAGTTTATCTGAAAAGGTAGGGGGACGGTAGATAGCGGCATGACGTCACGCCGTCTCCATGCCTATCTTTCCCCATTGTAATTTCTTAGGAACTGGGGGACGCCTTACATACTTTTGAAGGTGGGGGAATGACGTACCCCCGCGTTCCCCGAACTTTTACCCCTGTGTTCTTCCAACCAGAAATCTAATCCGGGACCTCATACACCAATAACATCCTCGCGAGTCAGTAAATGTAGGTTATTATTATTATTATTATTATAGATATTATTAGACCAGAATGAATGTTTGTCACTCTTCAATGATATGCTATAAGTTAATCTATACCATTACTTTCAGAAACTGTCCGTATTTCTTATTTCCTGTAAATCCTGAAACAGTATATATATATATATATATATATATATATATATATATATATATATATATATATATATATATATATATATATATATATATATATATGTGTGTGTGTGTGTGTGTGTGTGTGTGTGTGTGTATGTATATATATATATACCCACAGCATTACTGAGCCGCCGCCATGTTTCACAGTTGGGCGGAGACACTGCAGATCATAAGCTTCTTTGGGCGTTCTCCACACATAAACACGGCCCATGGTTGGAAATAGGGTGAAGGATGACTCATCCGACCATATCACACGTTTACAGTCCTCAACGGTCCAAGTTGCATGGTCGCGGCACAATTTGCTGCGTGCGAAAGCGTTATGGTCCCTGATGAGCGGTTTGGCCCGTGCAACACGACCCCGTAAGTTCATGTCATGTAATTCGCGGCGGACAGTGATTGTCGAAACAGGGTGGGGGAGGTGCTGATTGAGTTCCTCCGTCACTTGCTCCGCAGTGGCACGATGGGTCTGTGTGACAACGCGCTTTAATACCCGGCGTGACCTGTCACTCATGATTTTCTTCCGCCCACCGTTCCGCTTCCCCGATGTGGTTTTCCTGTGTGTTGTGTAGGCCGTCACCACCTTCGACACTGTCCTACGCGACACACCTAACACAGTAGTCACTGCCGTCACACTCACTCCACATAACCGCGCACCAACAATTTGCCCTCTTTGAAAATCTGAGAGGTCTCCCATTTTACACTACCTCCGTCTGCTGCAGCCACTGGACACTGCTGTTCCACTGCGCCTGACGTAGTATGGAGACCGACCTAACACACCACCACCAGCGGTCCGGCGCTGCGGGCGCCACGACACCACTGCCAACCCATACATCTGACGTGTTGCCAACTACAGGTGTTTCCTTTTTTCTGTAATCAAGATTGATTTCTTTGTTTCTCTCTCCTTGTATAGTTTAATATGTCTTCAGCATTGTCGCTTGTTTATTTTATATGTAATAATTTTCATTTTCACTTTTCATGTTTTATTTTCTTTATATTGTTCTGTATGTTTGTAACTCTTTAACATTGCCTAAGTGTGTATATCCTTTTTATTCTCGTAAAAAAATGAGATCCGATTATAAAAGAAAAAAATGTAAGTGGTTGAGTGGAAGAAAAGGTTATGCCTTAACTCCGTCATTTTAAATAATAAATAAACAAACAAATAAATAAAGAATATGCCTTTACAGGTTAATTATGTTATCATCTACCAGACATGTTGAACTCATTTGCGTATATTGCAATATTTTGTAGCAATATTATTTGTTGCTATCAATAAGCAATGTGTCTCTATAGATTAAGTATGTTATCATCTAATTGATGTATTGAGTATTTATTCGTTATTGAACGTTTTTTTTCAATTTCGTTAGTTATGCAACCAGCATTACAACTATATAACAAGCTTACTCTGTTTTGTTGTTGTAAATGAAAAAAAATTGTTGCGTTCCATGTTACAGAATTTACCCTTTGAAATATTATTTCTCTGCTGCATATTACAGACCTGTAGCAGGACAAACCAAGTTACAGCATTGTTAAGTCGTTAGTGTACAAATTCATACAAC
Source organism: Thermobia domestica (assembly GCF_964235325.1). Lineage (NCBI taxonomy): Eukaryota > Metazoa > Arthropoda > Insecta > Zygentoma > Lepismatidae > Thermobia > Thermobia domestica. The sequence goes on from NC_137463.1 coordinate 60,993,547, forward strand.
TACGTTTAATGGAACAATCCGAATTCAGTACTTGTCACTGTTTACTTGAGTATATCGTCTCTAAACATTTTGTTTTTATTCTCCTGTTCGTTCTTGTTTATCGGGGATGCTCGGTGTTAACTCTATTGGCATCATCATTCCCTTCTGAGCTTTCCACCAATCAAACGGCCTTGCCGAACGAACAATTTCGTTTGGAAGTGAACGTGCGAATGGTACGGACGTAGGAAATTAATGACGGAGGCCAGGGGTGTTGTGTATGCTGAAATGGTAGGAGCTTACTCGGGTGTAAACATCGAAAAAAAAAAAAAAAAAGAACTAGATGCTTTAAAAAAAATAGTACAACCTCTTCCTCCTCGCTTATTCCCCGTACCTATTTCCCCTACGAGAGAGAAAGAGAGAGAGAGAGTAAGCCAGATCGTGGGTTGATTCCCAACAGTGCTTTCAGCCCTCCCTTCTCCTGATGTATTTCCTGTTGCCCTCATCGACAATGGTGTTTTGTTGTACAGAGAGACAGAAGGCTTACTCCCGTCCCTTTGACTAAAAAAGAGAAGAAAAGATTGTTGAAAAAAAAAATCTAACACTACAATGAAGGCTTAGAACCTGCCAAGAATATTTGAGAACAAAAGGCGCCTTTTTATGTGCAAATCTCTCTCTCTTCGACATTTGTTAGAGCTTGTCTCTATTTTTGTGGGTCCAATCTTTTGTAGTTTTAATGCTCGTATCGTTGTATGAGTTTTAGAGAACATTTATGTATATGAAGATTATAAACAATATATTATAGTTAGTTAACGACCTACTAGGTATATCTAGCAAGATAATATATTTCGTTATGTTCTATTCTTCTTCTTCTTTACAACTAAAAACTGTATTGGATAAAATATAGGAATTCGATATTATTAATATCGACTACAGAATATTCGTTCCTCGCGCGTGAAGAATAATGCTTATGGAAATTATTTGCAAGGTACGTGTATATACAACCTTTCTCTGGGTTCAATTCCCGGTAGGGGCATTCAGTCAAAAAAGTGTAAAACGCTTTTTTAAACCATCCACCCTGAAAGAGGTTTTCCTGGGTTTTCCTCATTTCCATCAGGCAAATGCCGGGGTGGTACCTAACTTAAAGGTTCCAAGCCGCTTCCTTCCTTCCTTTTCCAGGGATAGTGTGCTCGCCGAGGAACGTCATCCCTCAAACGTGACGGGCTAAATGGTCATAGATGCCGAAAGCCCAGAAATCAAATCCTAAATCCTGACTTTCGCTGAGCCCTCTCCGCTGGACTAGTTACTAACGTGCATGCCTTTGCTGCACAACACCCAAGGTTCGATTCCCAATGGGTCAGCCTTCAAATTTGAACGCATTACAGAAGTTAAAATTTAACATTAAAATTGTAGGTCCACATCTTATACAGCCATGATGCTGAAGAAAAACGAGAATCTTCAATCAATCAAGTTTTTTTTTTCTGGTTATCAAGATACTTGTTCATACGCATTTAATTTCACTAGATTTACGTTAGTCCTCACACAATGACTACTCCCCACACTTTCCTCTTTCAGAAATAGAATTTTCAAAACCGCTGAAATGAGTGTTCGCTTTTTCCAGTGCCAAGTTTATGCACTAAATTTCATACCTCCAACTCAAGCAAATCCTCACATTGAGTATTTTACGAATATAAGATTGGAATTAGAATTTTAAAGAAATTGCTTCCTTTATACCTTTTTGGAACTAGAATTTGCGAAATTAATGAAACATATATTCGACTATTGTTAATGAACTGTTTATATACTTAATTTCACATCTCCAACTTAAGCGAATCCTCAAATCGTTCATTTTATGAATTTAGAATGGGAAATTATAATGTTAAATAATTGAACCAGTTTGTCCTCTTAGAAGCGCAAATTTTGAATATGCTTGAACAGATGTATACCTGTTTTTAATGAGGACTTCATATGCTGGGAAAGGGAAGGAACAAACAGTTCAGTCGTTTTGCCTTGAAAGGGCTAGATATAAATATGTATTGTATATGTATGTGTTTGTGGGCGTGTGATTGGGAGAGCTCGTTGGTGTTAATCGATATTAATTAGAGCAGTGTTGTCAAACAATTTTTAGTTTAAGAGATTTCATTTACTGATTAGCAAATGCAAGGACAAGACCAAGACCGGGGTGTCTTGGTCTTGCACATCCAGTCTTAGTCTTGGTCTTGCACTGGAACTCTTGGTCTTGGTCTTGCACACCCAGTCTTGGTCTTGGTCTTGGTCTTGCATGCAAGAGTCACGTCTTGCATTTAAGAGATCTCAAACTTTTCATAGGTAAATTTTACTCTGGATATAAGGGATAATAAACTCTACAATGCGCCAATAGTAACGGAAACACAATGTATATTTCTAAATGTAATGTAGTTTAACTTCGTGTAAGTATGGCAATAGTGTACAACATAGGTGATGACCTTTATTTTTTTAATGTGCCCATGCTTCACTACTTATAAGATATGCCTAAATCACAACGTTTCGTAATCTGTTTATACTTTTTTAACAGATCCAACACTCTAATGGTTCCCAAACTGGGAAGGTTTCCCCTGAGACGCATGAGATAAAATCAAGACGGCACAGATTATTGAAATACCATGAATTGCAATTGCAAAATTATTTTTATACTCAAAAGGCGTCAGATTTTTCTTTTCAACGACGATTAGCTAATCATTGTATTAAACAAACTTCCAATTAAATATTGAGATTTTATTTTACTGATTCCAATATGTACTCTATGAGGCAGAAACATTGACATTACGCAAAAGCGATTAAAAAATTGCAGGCTTTCGAAACATGAGCATGGAGAAAAAAGGATAGAATTAGCTGTGTTGAACGGAAAACGAATAAGAAGGTGTTAGAAAAATTAGCAGTAGGGGAAAAAAGAAGAATTTTAGATATTGTTAAGAGAAGGAAGAGGATCTGGTTAGGATATTGGCTGAGGAGGAACTGTATTATGAGGGACGTGCTAGAGGGTACTGTAGAAGGAAAGAGAGGGAGGGAGCGAAGGAGACTAGTTGAAGGAAGGTATTAAAACAGAAAATTGCTACGTCAAGACGAAGAGACTTGCTGAGGATCACCGAACGTCGAACCTTCTTAGTTGCAGCAAGTAACCTACCAATAATGGCAGAATAGCTATTATGATGATGATGATATGTTTAGCAATATTGACCAAAAAAGAAAGAGAGAGAAAATTAAAATAAAAATTATTATAATCTAACCTCTTAATATTTTAGAATAATTTGAGTGAAAACTGAAAACGACTCAACTGTCTATGTCTTTTGTGTAAACTCAATGTATAAAAATACTTCTGACCTGTATTAGAAATACAAAATAAACTCCAACTTATTTGAAGTCTGACTTGTGAATATGAATTACTAGTATCAATTACCCACTTCGTTGTGTTAAACTATAATAAAAATATAAATAATAATAACAACAACAACAACAATAATAATAATAATAATAATAATAATAATAATAATAATAATAATAATAATAATAATAATAATTCGTTAGTCAGGAAAGTAAAACTCTATAACTTGGAAACTACGTAATGTATTAACAAATACTTTTTGGGTGTACTTACAGAAAGTTTCAAAGTTTTGTTTCAGCTACTTAAGGTTCATCGCCAAACCTCCAATTGTGCACCATTCACGTCCAAACACTCTTGCAGTCTGGCGGTGCTCGTCTGGAATGTTCAAAATCACATCAGTTAGTTTGTACTTGGAATCATGCAGATTAGCTGGCTTCTGTGAATACACCTTGGTCTTCACGTGTCCCCACAGGCAGTAATCACAAGGTGACAAATCTGGTGATCTTGCAGGCCAAGGTGTGGGTCCTCTTCGGCCAATCCATCTCTCCTTAAATTCTTCGTTAAGAAGCTGTAGACTTGAAGGGCATAGTGCGGCGGTGCCCCATCCTGTTGCATGTGGATCTCATTAAGGATGCCTATCCTAGTAAGTTCTGGCAAAAAAAAAAGAAAAAAAAACTGTAGCATGTTCAGATAATTGTTACCATTTATCGTCTCTTCCTCGAAGAAAAAAGGGCTGATAATGTGGTCCCTTGAAACATCACACCACACATTGACTTTGGGACCACCCCGCTTGTGCTCCTCGAATTCACGTGGATTTTTCACCCCCCAAATTCGGCAGTTGTGCCTGTTCACTTTTCACGACACATGAAAACTGGCTTCATCTGTAAACAGAAATCGAGACAGAAGGTTACCATCTTCTTGTAAGCGGGTAAGCATTGACTCACAGAATTCCATTCACATGTCACAGTCTTCCTCTATCAGTTCGTGCACAAATTTTAACTTATAGGGCAGGACCTTCAAATTCTTACGTACGATCCTGTATAACGTTGACTTCGGTATTCCCAGTTCCAATGACCTAGGTTTAAGTGACTTCATTGGACTCCTGGCTACGCTGTTCTGCAACATGTGAATCACATCGTCATTTGTTCCTGGCCTTCCACTGCGTGGTAAATCTGACATACTTCCCGTTTCTTTGAACTTCTTGTACCATCTCTTGATACTTGTTTCTGCTGGGGGTGCTTTCCCATACGTTGTTGGGAACTTTCTCCTCACAGAAACAAAAGATTTTAATTCCGCAAACCACAAAACACATTGTGCCTTTTCTTTAATGGACACCATCTTAAGTTACGTGACTACCAGCACAAATAGCATCGAGCATTGTGGCCAGAACAAAACTTTAAACTTCCCTACTTCCAACCCCAAAATTTATACACTTAAACGTAACGTTTCGAAGTTTTTGGAGTTTTAGTTTCCTGCAGGACTTTATGGATTCCCTGTATTAGTAAAGCTCTCTCTGGTATCGGTCATTTTCAATAAACTTATATATATATATATATATATATATATATATATATATATATATATATATATATATATATATATATATATATATATATATATATATATATGTCCTCCCCCATGTTGCAAGGCACGGCATTGAAAGTGTCATTGTTCATCTCAATGACCTCAAAAACCATGAGTTTGACATTGATAATGGTATTTTCAATAATTTTTATATATCTCGTTCCTTTCCCAAGTTGCGATGCTGAATTTGCATTTAAACGGGATCGGAAGTATTACTTTCACCTTAGCGACGCCGAAAACTATGGATTCGACACTAATATTTGGTCATTTTTGATCATTATTATGTATCTCCCTCTCCTCCAAGTTACGAGACTGAATTTGGCCGTAAACGGTATCGGAAGGTCAGTATTCAACCCAGCGACGATCGTCATTTTCGATCATTTTATATCTCTTCCCTTCCCTCCGCCAAACTACGGGGCTGAATTTGGATTTAAACAGCATCGGAAGTGTCACTGTTCATCTTAGCGACCCTCAAAACTATAGATTCCATTTTAATATCGGTCATTTTTGATCATTTTTATATCTTTTCTTCCCCCTCCCATAAACTCCGCCGTCAAAGTGATATGACAGAAACCATCTCAGGTCCGATCTCCTCATCTATGTTGAAAATGAGATCGAGTTCGGGTTCGGTCGGATGGTTCAAGAGTTATTAAATGTTATCTATTTTTGTACATTTTCCACCTCTCCCCCTCCCCTAAGTTCTACTGTCAAAGTGATTTAATAAAAAAACACCCCAAGTCAGAAACTCATCTATGTTGAAAATTTGATCTAGATCGGTCGGCTGGTTCAAGAGATTAGGAGTCCAAAAAATAGTGACTTTCAATTTTATAATATAGATTTTTTGTTGTAGTATAATGTTATATCGCTCAATCCTCGATGTGCCGTATACCTAAGGAGGCTAAAAGTTATATAATAAACAATTATTCAATGTATAAACATCTGCTCATGAAATCAAACTTGCGGTCACATGCACTAAGTTTTTGTCAATATTATGAAAATGTTATTTCGATATTAATTTTATGGGCACACATTAAAAATTTCTAACGGATGCTTGAGTCTCGGAGCCAAGGCCATACCCATGTAGTCGACAACTACAATTTACGGTATTACCGATGTTCACTACTACATTTCTCCTTAGTTTTGGAAGAAGAACACCACTAATATGCTTTGAAATTAAATGAAGTATCTAGTTTAACGTCCCACGAATATGCACGAAGGCTAAGGGAGACATTAATGATAAGAAATGACTGAAGAGGTGGATTGAAGAAAGTAGGAGAAAACGTTAAAACGCCGAGAAAATCCACGCACACAGTGTTTGTCCACCAAAAATGGTCACATGGCGCAAGATGACACCTATGTGGCTTGCAAATGAGCAATATCTATAGAAAACGCGAACAACGAATTCAGAAAAACGACATACTGTAGCTATATGCTACACTGGCACATCAACTCACACGGGTTGCATGAACCAGTGGGAACACATTCACTCCAGCAGCATTTTTACTAAACCAAGAAATCCATCTTCTTTTGTACATTCTATATATATATATATATATATATATATATATATATATATATATATGAAATCAAGTAATGCCGTACTTGTGCAAGACTCTTGCGCTCATCACTAATTTAATTTCATACGTTCTTTTCGTATTTTCGAAATACATAAACAGGTATATTGTCCCGAACGTAAGTTGGAATGAAGAGCTTCCCCGCATTCGAAATGAAAGAAATCCCTACCCGGTGCATAAGTTCAGAATTTGTGTCATCTGTTATGCGTTGTTGCCTGATGTTCTGTATTGTGTGCGAAAATTTCCAGCACTCCTGTTGTCTTTCTAACCAGTCTTCTTTAAAAGATAGGCATGCAGAATTGAAACCATGATATTTATAGTTTTTTTTTTTTACAAAGTCTCATTTTCGTTATGAATGGAACGCTGGAAGAGAATATTGTTCTCAGACGAAAGTTCAAGTACTGGTAGGGTAGTCAGTTGCAAATTTAAATGAATACGCGCAGCTAGGCTACTCGTCCACAACCACAAATGGATATAAAGTGTATACACACATATGGATACGAGACACAGGATACCAGGTAGATGAAAAGATAGAATTATTGAGAATAAATGTGCGGGTGACGTAGAGAAATGCGGTTTTCCTGTTCAGAAGGGTTTTCCTGTTCATAAGTGGCAAGAAGATGGATTATTAGCGAATGTGCGTATCGTGGTGTAGAAGAAGCTTGTCCTAAAAAGTAATCAATGAGAGGGCAAGCGTTGGTGATGTGGTTGAATATCTCGCTAGAGTGGAGGTGGCGAAGGTGAGGAAGGAATGTATCCATCCTGGTATGACGATAAACATCCCGTATATGCGTTCACTATGGCAGAGAATAGGTAAGTCAGAGTACATGGCGTTCTAGAATTTGTAGCTGTTCACATAATTTTGGAGTAACTGAAAGCCAGGCTAAATGACCGTGAATAATAGCTTGTCTGAGAAGGACATTGTATCCATAAAGAAGCAGTTTGGCTTCAGTCTTCACGTAGTGACTAGGATATCGAAGTGAGTTTATGCAACGACGGATGTTTCATTTCAAGGTCTGAAGATTGGCGTTCCATGGAAGGTGGTTCGAACGTAACATCGAAATATTTCAAGATATTTGCTGGCGTAAGACGTAATCCCATAAGGGAAACTTTGAGGCGTTTAGGGCTTCGTGTGGGAAATAATTTGTGCTTCTCCAGGCAAAATAAGATTATCTGACTCTTCGTAGGATTTAGTTTAAGTTTCCACATAATATCCCACCTTACGAGTTACCTAAGGCAGGTTGAAGGACAAGATGATTTGATCAACGGAGTATCCAAGTATAAGATAAGAGACATAACAGGGCCTTGAGGAACATCTGAAATAGAAAAAAACGTCGGTGATTGAACTCCAGTAATTTGGATATAAAGAAACCTATGAGGATGGAAATTGACGATAATCTATCATCAAAGGAAAACAAGATAACTTGTATGGAATTGGAGGATTGTATATGTAAGTGTCAGAGTAAATGGAAATTATACGAGCGATGACGTAACATTAACAAGGAATAACACCAGAGCAGCCATTTTGGGATTATCGTTGAGTTGTTTCGGATATCGTAATTAGTTACTTGTGCGTTTTAGTACCTTTTGTTAGCCATTTATTTTATGTAAAAGTTCCGTTTATTCGTGTAAATGTTGATTGCTATGGACCTCTTGTGGACTCTGAGCAAAACTCATATATTTAAAGCCCATTACCATGAAAGTCTGAAACGAGGCAGATCCAGTTTGGATTAGAGACTTATGGGTACCGGTGGGTTTTTGGGCGACCATATACTGAATAAAATGAGTAATATCATGCAGGATTTGCGACTCGTTGGAGTGGAAAAATTAAATCTTCAGCATGGGAAGTGTGAAAGACAAGCTACGAGTCGAAGAATTTCCACTCTAGAGACTTGTCCTGCTGTTCCTGAAACACTTCCTCGATCACCAGATGGGCTTCACTAAGAAGAAGGTGAGGTAGTGCTGCTATGTTTTCATCAAGGCTTAAAAGCGGCTTTTCAACACACCTTCCATGAGGAAGACGCCGATGATGTTCCGAAAAATGCATAAGAAAACATGGCGGCATATTAGATTGTGTCGTGATCATGAAATTAGTCATACTGACATTTTAGATCAAGGCCGGGCTTAAGTTGATTGCACTGATTGTTCCCAATATATAAAACACTTCCTGTAGGCCCTTTTACTGGCATGGAGCATGGATCATTGCGTGTTTTGTGGTGTTCTTACCGCCGCCACTGGTTGAATAGTAACGAGCACCATGTCTCAGTAGTACACATACATATCATTCGACTCTAAACCTAAAACCCTTTGAGAATTGATCAGTCAAGAAATTTCACCTCTTCTGAAGTAAGTGAAAAGTTCCAAAACACATTTTCGGTTCCGAACAATACGTCTGCCAAGTAAGGAAATCACAGAGTACTGTGTTTCACTTTATTTTCATGTAGATACGTTTCCTTCTTTTTTTTTTTTTATCTGTGATCATTTGCTCCTTAAAGTTCTTTCTTCTGATTTTTTAAATCGAAAATTTCTCAGTGCAAACCATAACTAATTATTGTTCAATTCCATATGCAATAGGCAAGGGCACTGATTTCTCTGTAACTTTGGGAGAGAGGGATTCAGATGTGTTTGGTTGCAGAAGGCATATATGAGGATTATAAGATAAACTGAATTCAAATTATGCCAAATATTCTATATTCATAAATACAATGTGAGGAGGCCCCCACGGCCCCCAGGATCGGGGCCCTTGGCTGTAGGCCTACACTTTTTCGAATCCTGTGAAGAGCATGGGCGTTTTAATTGTTTTCTGTGTTTATGTGTCTGTTGAGTTCGGCAGAAATTCAAACAGTGTAAGGATGAGGCGGTATGGTCAAGTCGTGCGGCTTGATGAGTGGCAGGTGGCCCAGCGTAGCGTAGTGCGAGCGGTCCCGGGTTCGATTCTCGATGGGGTCACTCGGTCGAAAAAGTGCAAAGTAAGAGAAAATAAGAGAATCTTTTTTTTTTTTTTCCTAAGTGGTCTCGGTCGTAAGGATTCGGATCGAAAGGTACAATCCATCTTGGTTTCAAATCCCACTGAAGGTGTGAGGAACCCGGGTTCGATTCCCGGCGGGAGCTCGTGTGGCTCGGATTCCACGTTAATCAGTAGGTCCCGTCTCATATAGTCTCGCTGCTGTAAGAGGCGTTAAACTCAAAATCAACTCAACTCAAATCCCACTAAAGACTATGGTAATATTTAATTGTCTTTCAATTTTTAGTTCGTGTCCCTATTGTATTGGATTAAGTAAAATCTTGAATTAGAATATTTAGCAAGTCAGGAAGTAGGCCTAAGTGTCCTAGTCAGGCGATTATTATTTTTTTCAAAAAAATAAATACCTCTAGTTGTGAGGGGTATAGATTCGATCCCTGGCTATCCGATCTGGTAGTCATGAGTTTTCTCAGGGTTGTACTGTTTCCTTTATCTCAATCCATTAATACCTTTCATGATCATTCGCTCTTAATAAGCATTCATCTCCTTGAGCTTAAAGTGTATAATCGTAGGATATTAAATTAGAAATTTAATTTAAATAAAATATTACTGAAAGAATATCACAATTGTCGGAAGAGACGGCACCTGAACCAAAAGCGGTTGCTTCACTAAAACGTGGAACCCTGGTTTTACAATTATATTTTTTTTTTTCCCTCAGTTCTCGTGTATTGACTAAAATTCATTCATAGTTGAACATGTGAATCTGAAGGGATTTTTTTTTCTTTTGGTGATTACAAGACACATGTCTTTTTTTTTATTTTTTAAAGTAAAAGCACTAAGGGAAACTATAGCTAGCTCCAATCCCACGGACGGAGGAAGCAAGTGATCTTTTCCCAAGGAGACCATCAAAAGAAGTTGGCTAAAAGGAATCTTCTTACATAAAAGAAATGGCCGAAGAAATGTGTATTGGGTGCTGTTCTAGTTAGAATTACTCCCACCTACGCGGCCTCTTGTAGCGCCAAAGGAAGAGAGAAAAGATTCATACAAAGACAATAATATCAAAGGGAATCTTCTTCACAGGTAGAACACATGATCTGTTATTCAGTGGCGAAAGGTGATAGTTTCAAGAGAGTAGGCTCAATGTTATATTAATAATAGTAATACAGTAATAATATCAACTGGATTACTTCTTATCATCTTGTAAATTAATTCCAAGTATCAGTTGGGGCCGCGATGGGTCAGTGGTTGAGGGTTCATCTCTGGTGCATGGGATCCGTGATTCGATCCCAGCTCGCACCAAGTGAAATCTGTGGTGGACAAACACGGTGTGCGTGGATTTTCTCGGAGTTTTCCCGTTTCCTACCACTTTCTTCATTCCACTATTTCATTTATTTCTCATCATCACCGTCTCGTTTAGCCTAGATGACATAACCCTGGGGCGTAAAACTTAAAGATTTCATTTCATTTCATTTTTTTCCCCCAAGTATCAGTTTTTGTTCTAATCTAATATGTCTATTACTTTCTTCTTGAAAGCCGGATCCGTTCCTAATATAATTAAGAGTTCAATTTGTATAGCGATTGAAGCTACACCCACTCTTGTCTCACTTGGTACTGTAGTAACTGAAATATTGCGCACATGTAACAATCGAAGACATACTGTGTACACTTCTTAAGGTCGCTTGATGTGATGCATTGAAGTAAATTAATAGGACTAATGTTATTATTTATTTCCATCGTAGCAAATGACTCTCAATTCCGCACCCGATTACCGTGGAAAATGAGATACAGCTTAAGAAGATTCTCTAGTTTATCCCTAAGAAAATCACTCTTGTAATCCTAAAACTGTTCACAGTCAAGTAGTTTTAGAAATTCTGGTTCTATTATAGAACGCAACGATAACACTAAAAGTCCAGAAGTGTGATTTTTTAGAAAAAAATACCAAAGTACCTTTGTGAATATCATGCCATATTATTAGTATTTAAGTAGAAAATATCTAAAGATGAAACATACTCTCAACCCAGTGGCGTATTTAGGGGGGCTTCCGGGCTTAAGCTCCCCGAAATCTTACTTACTATAGTAAAGTATATGAAATATTTTGCAGAATTTTCACATTTTCAGGCAAAGTCCCCCCCCCCGAAAGTTAGCAAAGACCCCCCCGAAACAAAATCGTAAATACGCCACTGTCTACACCAATCGATAGGTCTGATTGAGCTGATCAAAACCATATGAGTTAGTGTAGATCCTTATGAGTAGTTTTTGAGAAAAAACTAATTACTTTAAGAAATCTAAAAATTGATACTCTAAGATAACCACTTTCACATCTATTTAAAGGAAACTGAAATTGAAATCTTTGAGTTTTACGTCCCATTAAGCTAAAAGAGACAGTGATGACTAGAAATGAATGAAGTGGTGGAATGAAAATTGGGAGGAAGCGGAAGAACTCCCAAGAAAAAACACACATACGGTGGCTCTGAACCACAAGGCTCAATTGGCGGGAGCTGGGATCGAACCCGGAACCTCACGCACCAGAGAAGAACGCTCTACCACTGAACCACCTCGGTCTCTTTAAAAACACTCTGATGCTAAAATATATAGTAATCGACCATTATATCGTGACACTAGGAAAATGGCAATATACAGTAGACCTATGGTTAACGAGACATAACCACAAATCATACAGTGAGATATGATTAACTATTAACTATATGATAAACTATTAAGTTTTTGTTAACTAAAACATTCCTAAAAGATAAAACATATGGCAATCGATACGTCATATCAAGCTGAAAAAATTACATACTTGAGGGTAAATTCTTATGTGTAATTTTTGAGAAAATCGAGATAAAGGATTTTTATAGGTATTAAAAACTGAGTTGTTCGATCCAATTTCGAGACTAGACTTGGGGCTGTGTCTTAAAGGTTCAGTGAAAATGTCTTGTCGTCTCGAAATGTGCATCTTGTTTCTAAGGGAAAAGCTCTACATGTTTCGTATCTCATCACCAAAATTATTTCCTTGTGGGCAACACACTATATATCCAGTTGATATCTTTTACTCACTTGGGATAGATTATTTTTTACGTATTTACGTATTGAGACCGGATATATTAAACATTTATGATATACTATTAATGAAATGAAATAAGCTTAACGTACCACTCTTACGTCGTGTAGGATAAAGAAGACGTTGTGGATAACAATGAACGAAATGTTGGAATAAAGAAAGGGGGAGGAAACAGAAAAACCCCGAGGAAACTCACATACACTTGCGCATCGAATAAGGGGCCCCACGCACCAGCAGATATGAACTCTCTACCATTGAGCCACTACGATCCAATATAACATTAAGTAGCAGAGTGTATATAAGCCTATTGTTGTTTGATTTCTCATGACAGCGAAAAATAAATCCTTGATAATGATATGTATAATACTACCTGTGAAGCACATATTCCTAACAATATACTTATATTCCTAACAGGAGTACAAACACTCCTAACATTGACCCTCATAATTCCAACAGTGACACTCATATTCCTAACAGTGACACATGTTTCTAACAGTGACACTCATACTGATAACAATGAAACATATACTCTTAGCAGTGATACTTAAATTTCTAACAGTGACAATCATACTTCCAACAGTGACACACATTCTTGTAAGAGTGACACTCATATTTCAACAGTGACACACATAGTAGTAAGAGTGACACCCAGATTTCCAACAGTGACACTATGCTCTAAATAGTGACATTCATATTACTAACCCTGAAACATATTGTCCTAACAGTGACAGTCATATTCTTAAAAGCGAGTCATATTCCTAACAGTAGCACTTATATTGCTAACAGTAACACTAATTTTCATAACAGCATCACACATACTCCTAACAATGATACATTTGTAACAGTGTCACACATACTCCTAACAGCACTGTACGTAATCGTAACAGTGATACAAATATTACTTGCAAACATTGGTGTAAAATGAAAATGGAATGACCGTTTTATCCAACTTACAATAATTTTAAACAAAACATTGCTTATGGTGTACCACGCTCTTATACACAGTACAATAAATTACGACATTCTAAGTTTGGCGATGCTCACCCCATGAGAGATGTCTAAATTTGCAAGCCTTGGGCTCTCGATTCGGAGTGAACGAACTTGGTGAGTGAAATACTGTCCCCAAATGCGATCTTCATTGAAATTACTGAGCATAATCTCTATTGCGGGCAGCGAGCTCAAGTCCGAAAGAACGGGAGAATAAACGACTTTAGTGAGTGCGTACCCCATTGAGGTTAATGGGCTTGGGTTCGAGACAGTCCGATGCAATATAATCATCTCTGCTTCTTACACGATAAAACAACAGATCATATCTTATAATTTTAATGCTAAAATAAAAAGCCACCTCAACAGTCCTTTCACATAAGATCTAAGTTTTAGCCATCATGTAAAGAAACATAAGCAGAATGGTCTATCAACAAAATATATTTGTTCGAAGCGTAGTTTTATTATTAAAAAAAAAAAAATGTCCAAAGGATGCTTGAGAACAAAAAATAAACAACAGAATGCTTCTTATAGAAATTGCTAATAACTCGCATTCGATGCATATATGGATCAAAATTACGAAGTATTAGTCCGTGGAATCCAGTAGTGTGTAGATGGTCCACCAGATGGCAGCATAGTTCAAGAATATGATTGAGAGCTTCTGCTGCAACCGTGTCATTTTTCGATTTGTGGGTAGGACCAAAGTCACTCCTATCCTGAACGGTACGACTTATTTTTATTTTCTTTTATTTATTTTCTTTTTGTGCGATTTACAGAGAGCACAGACGGAGGACAGTGGGGGAGACGCCAGGGCCGTCGTGTGGTTTCTAAGCACCCGGGACGAGAATTCCCAGGCGCCTCCCCTCCCCCCAGTGTGTTACGGAAAACAATCAGAGTTTATTCTGTACTCCTAGATTTAAATATGGAATGTTAGATCATCATGTAAGATAAAAGAAGTTTGTATTATGTTATTTTTTTTTAATGAATGCCTTTTGTAGTTAAAACGTAAAAGTTAATGAAAACAGGGTTTAATTACTGAGATCGAGTGCTATTCTTATTTATTTTGAACTTGATACACATCAACATAGTAATAGCATAGAATATACAAATGACGAAACAAATATTAAATTCCAAGATTTAAAAAAAAAAAAATCGCACACTGAGGGATGGATAGAGTTCCAGTTGAGTAATCCTAGGCCTAGACGATGTTTTACATTACCGGTAATTTTCAAGTTCAATCTCTATCGGGAGTCTCTCAAGGATCTAATGTAGGGCCTTTGTTGTTTCTTCTTGTTATTAATGATACTTCTCTGGACATTAAAACTTATCAAGTTTTTAATTTTACCGACAATCTCAAATTATACTCCAAAGTAAGTTCAACTGTTGACTGCGTGAAACTTCAATAGGATCTACAGAGAGTTCAAATATGGAGTGATAAGAATAAATTAGTCCTTAATGTGTTCAAATGTAAGTTTCTATCTTTCACGAGGAAAGAAAATCCAATTAACTTTACCTATGCAATAAGTGGCACTTCTTTATGTACCCCAAATACTGTCAAAGATCTAGGAGTTATACAGTATCTGTTAGCAAATTAACCTTTGCTCAACACGTTGATACAATAACGAGTAGTGCATATAGAAACCTAGGTTTATAGGATAGGGCAGGATTTCTACACAAAATCAACATTTATAAGGTTATATTTTTCGTATATGAGGTCAAAATTAGAATACTGTTGTACTGTTTGGACACCAAATGTCACTAAATACTGAGATGCAATAGAAAATATACAGTTTATTTTTTTAAAAATGCTTGCAAATAAGAAAACCGGTTTCTACCCAAAGTAGGCTATGTCCCCTATGAAGATTTAGTAACGAATTTTAGTTTTTAAATATGAGAAAGAAAAAAGGATATGAATGTTTGATCTGCTGTTCTTACATAAATTATTAAACGGTAAAATTGATTGTCTAGAATTAGTTTCAGAAGTATTATTACGTGTCCCAATAGGTAAGACTAAAACAGCAAACACTGAGACATTTTATTGTAGAAAAGCAAGAACTAACATATTACATAAGTCTCCTCTGTGGAGAATGTGTGTTTCATATAACGAAATGATTAGATTTGTAGTAGATGTAATGTCCGAAAACAAGTTCAAAACAATTGTCAGGCAATAACTTCTGCATAATTAAACGACGTATATTTGTGTATGTATAATAGCGCATGTTAGATAATTACAGTATGTACACGACACTATAACTGGGCATTAAGCCTGTTGTGTTGTCCTTATGAAATAAATAAATAAATAAATTTTACTTAGCCGTGGCATGATCATTATTAAAATATCTGAATTAACATTTTTTTGTTGAAAAACTTCATTTATCAACATAATTTGAATTCCTTGAATTTTGTTGACCCGAAACCCCCGGTCGCCCCGCCCACGCGACTGCTCTAAGGCTACCTTCTTGTAGGTCTATACATAAATAGTGTATTACTTTATTCCGATTTAATATAAAACTACTAATTTCAAACCTACACTAATCGTCCAGGGCGCAAACAATCTCTTGCAAACTACCCGTCTAGAGCCGTTAGTGACTGTAGGACATGATGTGTGTAAATAAATCCTTTCTGTTACAATTGAAAAACAATATTTCAACTGAAATCAGGAGCATCAGCGGAGTAACACTTCGGAAAAAGTCATGGAAAATATGTAACTGCATGTATGGTAAGTGTTGGTGATTAGGGCCACTCTAAGAAAATTCAATCTGGCAACGCTGGACAGCTATGCAGAATGTAAAACGCTTCATGGAGGGAGAGCTTATTACGTGAGGAGTGATAGTGGAAGAAGTGGATGCGTGTTGATTGTACAGTTTTCATTGTATGAAGAATTGAAGTTACGTCCTTAAAGGTAAGCTGTTAGAATTTTACTACAAGTTAAAATTTAGTGTTGAGAATATTGTGTATCATATAGCATGTATTTTTCTTAACAATGAAACATTTCTTTATGTAACAAAGATATGGGTAACAAATAGTCACTTATTCAAGGTCAGTCAGCGCATAAAGTAGGGTTGTCATCCAATGATATGAAAATATGTGTAAGTTGAGTGAGTAGGGCCTAGTCATTTGGGGCGAATAGGGCCACCATATTTGTAACATATTTTGTAGATTTTTATACAATAAATGCCTGTAGTCATGTTGTTTTGAAGATGTCTACACATATTAAGATGCCTTTAAGAAAAAATAATTATTTTGTTACTGTTTAATTTCAAATGACCAGATACAAAAAAAAAAAAAAAAAAAAAAAACTGAAGTCAAATGAATTGAAGAAGTTGTTCAAGTGGCACTGCAGGTAATTAGAGACGGTATGAGTCAAACACAAGCAGCGAGGATGTATCGCGTTCCCAGAACGTGTTTGCAGAGAAAAATTAAAGGTAATGCAAGTTTCAAACCAATTGAAAAGAAAGGAGGACAAACATATTATACAAATGACCAAGAGCAGGAGTTGAAACAATGATTAGTAAAAATGTCAGAATGTGGTTTTCAAAACCAATCATCCAATCAATGCTGTGCCATAGGCTCTGGATCTTCTACTGGAAAATCGAAAGAAAGTGAAAAAAGGAAAGGAGAAAACGAAGAACTTAAAGTTGATGACAATATTTGTGCATTTTGTGCTATTTCATATTACTATCCCAATTCTTCATCCTTCGGCGATTGGATTGTGTGAAATGTAAAGCTTGGTTCCATGCACAATGCGGTGGGCAGAGGAGAAGAAGAAGATGTTCACATGCAAACGATGCTTGATTGTCTCTACTTCTTAAATACAAATGTAACTTCAGACTCAAGTGTAACTATTGAGTCTCGAATGATTTTACTATTAGTTCACACGAGCAATATAATTTCATATGATACTATTCTGTAATCTACCGTATTCCGATTAACATATTAATGTTTTATGTTTGTTTACTCTGAATCCTGAAAGAAAATCTATTCTTTCTTTTTACAATATTGTTCTTTGATACTCATTATTTCATGAATATTTTGTAACCCAATGTATCACAGTGAGAGTAACAATTTTTTTGTACTTACGTTATTAATGAAAACACTTCTTTTTTCGCATGATTTTTCCTTTTTTTTTTGGACTATTGATAACATATATGTTTGCTGCCTTGATAAATAAATGTGTTTTCCAAATATATTAATTTAGTGATAAGTAAACTCAATGGCCCTCACAAGGAACGGACATGCACGTGTCATCCGGACATGTGAATCTAACCTAGTCCATTTGATGAACATAACAAAGATATGTTCATGCACAAAAAATTAAGTACCATGGGCAACGGGGTAAGTCTCTGGGGCCTATTAACCCTGTTTGTATAAAGAAAACCGTAGACTCGTAATGAAATAGCTATTGCAACAACACTGTACTTTGGAAAGTCGTGGTTTATAGTTCATTCTCTTCAGCATGAAACAAAATTTCCAGAGGTGCTATGAATTGGGGCCCATAACATACTTGAACAGGGAAAATTGGGAGAATGTCAGGAAAATTCCCTTCTAAAATCCTTCCCATCAACTTCGACCCCTCTGGCGTGGTCCCGGATAAAAGCACACAATCAAAATGTATCTCGAAAAACACTATACGGGATAAGAAATATGTGTACCAAGTTTTGTATTGATAAACGGAATAAATATAAAGGAAAAGCTTGTACACCAATACACGTTTTTCCCTCATACCTATTCTGTTTCCTCCGACTTGAAACAAAAATTATATTCTCATAGGGTATGTCCGTATCATCAAATGGCGTTTTTCACATGTGATTGGCGCAAGTGATCTCAAACTCAATTCCCGCTGCGCACAATCAACTTAAACGAGACTCATGTTGCAATTTGAGCTATTGAATACAGAGAAAGTCACTTTGTGTAATGCAGTAAATACCAAAACAACAGTATTAGTAACCGATTTATTAACACCGTGTCACCCAATTGTAAGAAGTTTGGCGAGCCAGAAGCTTCATTGGCTACCATGACAATAGGATTTACAGTTTAGTTTAGTTTAATAGTTCACCGTTTACCGTTTAATTCATCTGTTCTAGTGGAAACGTCACTATCATTGCACTTCCTTTCAATTGGAGACAAAGTAGTCCAGTGGTAGAGCGGTCACGTCCGCCTCTTAGTACCCGGCTATTTGAGGCGATCGCAAAGTGTATTTATTGCTCATGCGTACTCTTGGAATACGCTGATCATGTATTTAAATGTAGATGGCTAATCAAACGCGAAAGCAATAAAATCACTGAGAAAACGTCGACTCGAGCGTATTTGGTGCGGGTCGGAACAATAGACCGCCTGCTGTTTAAAAGATTTCAAAAGGAAGGAAAAAAGGAAAGACGTGTTGCCAGGCAAAGGGATTGTAGCAGAAACAGCTGGTTGGAAAATGGTTTGTGCAGCGTATTGGAACTCTGCTATTACACACCTGGACTTGGCAAAAAGACCTGGAAACCCTGACTGGCTCACAGAATGATTTACACATCTGGTGAAAGTAAAATTACTGAATAGCCACTTTGGCCGCGTTCGCTACAGGGGGTAACGCTTTCTCGACAAGCCTAGGACTTAATCCTTAGACAAGTGAGTTTGACTAAGGGACACGGATAATTAAGGCAAGTGAATGATGATGAAAGAATCGATGGAATGAAAAACTGGGAGGAAACGGAGTTACCTCGAAAATACCCATGGATATGATGATAACCAGCATAAACTTACTTGACCGGGTATCGAACCAGGGACCCAAGCAAGTGGTAGAGGTACGCTCTCTATCACGGAACCACCGTGCCTCCATGAGTAACGAAAGTGAATAATAATGAGGAAATTGGTGCAAGAGAGCGTGAGAGGAAACTGGAAAAACCCGAGAAAACCCGAGAAAACAAGATATTTTCCATCACAGAACTCACCTAGCTTACGACCGAACCAGGAACCCCTAAAATCAGAGATAAGCATTTTACCACTCAGTCACCATGCTCCCTCCTACGTGGAGAGTGAAAGCACAAACAAATTATCGGTTCGTGCGTAGTGGGTTACATCTCGCGGACGCGATAACTCGAATCTGGAACACAATATTTGGAATTTGGGTATCAAGTTATAAATTGCAACACAATAAAGTAACTAATATTTGATCACACGATAAATCTCTAGTCTGCGATCAGTTTGGAACTATTTGTTGAAAACATGCGTGGCGGAGAGTTCTTTGTGATATCAACTATATAATTATTTCTGAAAAGAAAAGAATGAAAGAAAAAGGAGAAGCTTTTCTAATAAAGAGATGATCAAAGCCCTCCTTGTAAACTGAAAATTTCGACTATCGAGATATCAATTGGGATTCTTATTATTCAAAGATCTATAGAAAAAAAATCTAATAGACAAAGGAAATTGACCTTCCAAAGTACTTGAAGAATTCTAGCATACTGATTGAAGATTCAGCGATTGAAAACTCGAATTTGAGACTGTCGGCGGTACGATTATTAGAAAGCATCTGCTATTTTCTCTTTTTTCTTTCTCTCTATGAGTGCAGGCTGGAACCCTGTATTATGTGTGGTATAAGAGAGGCTCCCCATTGAGATGAAGGACCCATCGCTAGGGTTCCTCTCTTTTTTATCGTCCCTAGTAATGCAAACAGTACCCCATATGACCAGACAGAAACCTCTTTACATTATTTTTTTAATGTATTTAAGGTCTATAGAGAAACCACTTCCGTTTTCATGAACAGGCTAATATAAACTGGAGCATATAAGGATCAAGGAATTACATATACATATACACACTTAGGTATTCTTTACGTACACATACACTCACAAACACAATTGTGAAACATTCATTCAGGTGTTTTCATTCATACGCGTTCCTTTTGAAGACATCAAAGAATCAAAGAATGGCACAAGGCCTATATCCCTCACTCGACATGCACACCATTCCGCACTATCCAGAGTTTGTTTTGTTATTATTTATAGTTTTTAATTCCATTATCCATACGGTATATGAGTGAATTTTAATCTCAAATAGAGTAGCTTGACTTCCGTGCACATACTTCACGAATTTCATTCTTGATGAGAACTCAACTAAATTCAATATCCAGCAACAAAGAAGACGCGCTCAGTAGGAAAATGAACTATGGCCTACTATCGCATGACTCATTGTGATCTACAACATACCATGACCCGCTATACTCCACGAATATTTGGCAATTGCGATCTTTGACAATTGCGGTTATGTAAAAATTAGAGACAATTCCGATGGCGCGAAAACCTGGGACAATCGCGATCACTTTCTTCTGAAGGTCATTCTAAAAATTACCACAAAGTAGTCAATTGAGTGATTTGCGATAATTACCACAAAGTTAACTGTTTCCTACGGGTAGAAAGGAGTATAAGAACTTTAGTTGGTTGATTGGGAATGTTGCCAACCGTAGTAGAATTCCGTTACGCGTAGCGACTGTTCGTTATCCTACCGACAAAGCGTCGACGGACGAAAAATATGGAAAATGTAGCGAATTTTGAAAACCTATCTGAAAACCTCCATAGCTTGAAATAAGTGAACAAATTGGGTTACAAAACATTTATGTTAGGTTAGATAATATATTTGGAAAAATTTAATCAATTCGGGACTTATGCAGAGTCGTTCTGACACGTGATTAGTGCCATACTAAAGAGTTCGAGTAACATACGTTTCCTGCAGTAGTCAGGCCTTTAGTATGAAGTTAATTATCCGTCAAAACGACTCTGCATACTGTGAAATCTATCTTGTGCATTTAATGCTTGTCCAGGCCTTAATCTGAGTATGGTTTTGGAGAGAGAAGGTCCACTTTAAGGTAAAAGTACTATTGAGAGAAAAGTATAGAATTTTTTTATGCAGTTAAATAGTATTTTATAATAGTTTCTTGGGGAGAGAAATTAAAAAAATAGCATTAAATGAAAAATATTTTTTTCTTGAAGGAATTGCAATTAAATATTTTATAAACTTTATGTTTGATATATGTATGAACATGATTTGCACGCTAATCTTTCTTTAATTTGTTGTCAAGTGGCATTATTGCAACTATTCATACATCATATTTAGAAGTTATTGTATGCAGTAACGAATAAAACGTATGTATCCGTTTTCTTTCATTTCTTCTATTTTTAAAATAAAAAAAATGTTTACAACTGATGTTACACCAGACCCGCATCCACGGGGGGCTAGAGGGCCTGCCCCCTAAAATTTTCACGGTAGGCTTGCAAATGGACTATAATACAGTGATGAAGTATAATATGGTTAGATCGGGCCTCCCCTAACTTCTACCGGGTCCCCCTACCGTTTTGGGCTGGCTACCGGCCTGTGTTACACAATCGTAATATGTTAATAAAAAGCATTATAATAAAAGAATGATAAGCATTGACCATGACTTTTACTTTAGTAATGCTAATTCATATAAGACTGATTTTTTTTTTAATTCATAAAATTTAGTGAAGCACTAAATCAGGGCTTTCCATTTAGAATTTAGGCCTATTTTTAATGTGTGAATTTTTTGCAGTTTTATTAACAGCGTTCTTTTTTATCATTTAAGTTTAATTTTATAATGCAGTGGAATTTCAGTAAGGGTAGCGGAAAGTGGTGGAATTTTGATGGTACAGTAGCGACTTTTCGAGCTGGAGACTTGGCAACACCGACATGAAAGTATATGGTAAACCAGGGCCGTAACTTGTGGGGGCAGGGGACAACTGCCCTCCAGGAAAGCTCCCAGCCGTTCGAGAGGGCCCACTTTAAAACAAAATTTTCTTACTCCATATACGATACGAACAAGAAATTATAAACGAAGCATCAAACAGGTTTATTACATTACATAAACAAAACAGTACACAAAAGGTAAATAAAAGAAAGATAAGTCGTGGGCCCATTTCAGTAAAAAAAAAAAAATGTCTACTGTTAGTGGCCCTAGAAATAATATTTATTCGTATGGCTTTGAGATTTGTCAATATTGTCGCCTTAATTAATTTGTCATGTATGGAACGGGCCCAGGGGCGTAACAAATGGCCCCGGAGACCTTGCCTGCGGGAGGACCTACAGGCTCCAAGGGGCTCACAAAGAGTAAAAGAAAGATGGGAAGAAGGGGTCTATTTTTGAGTTTTGCGGGAGGGCCTACGCGATCTTAGATTAATGCGTGTTTCCTCCAGTAAAAGCTGATACATAGTTAAGTGGATGACGACAACACAATATTTGTCATATGTGGATCTGTAAATATACACTGTTAACGAGCGGTGCACTCGCGGAAGGGGAGGGGATCCAACAGGCTCGGACCACCTCAAAATTCCCTAACTCAAATACATTTGTACACTTTTTTAATGAAACAATACTTGTTCGACAGGGAAACGCTTGATGTATGTACCATGAAAATTTAATATTACACATCCTCTGCTTGGCGTGGGAGACCCGGGTTCGATTCCCGGCGGGAGCTCATGTGGTTCGGATTCCACGTTAATCAGTAGGTCCACGTCTCAGATAGCCTCGCTGCTGAACGGGACGCTAAACTCAAAATCAACTTAACTCAACTTCCTCTGCTCTCTTTCCCTTATAGAAGCAATGTAGCCAATTGTATCATTTTTTCCCCAGAAAATATAGGTGTAAGTATTTTACAATTACTTATCATCTTTTCGGGTGAAGAATAATACCCGTTCAATACTACATAGAAAAAGTGACTTGTAGCATTGCACCCCCTAATATTTGGAACTCTCCTAACAAAAAAAAAAAAAAAAAATCTGGGTGCGCGTCTGGTGTAGACTTCGAAGTAGCATGTGAAAGGTTGGTTTTTACATATGAATAAATGCGTACGGAGAAAGGTGCAGGACTTACACCTCGTGTGTGGATATAATAGAGATGAAATACTGTTGACAATTCAAATGTGTGCAGCTCTAGCTTTTTTTTTTTTTTTTTTTTAACCACAGGATGTGAATAAATGCTGATTATTCATAAATGGTGAAACTTCTGCTTTTAAGAAGTTACAAGAATCTTCTATTATCTCTACATCACTGGCTGGAAAACGAAGATACGCCTACACATAGATCTCCTACCAGCAGAGGTACGGGACTACTAACACTGTAGAACGATGGAACGAATAAGAAGTAAATGCATTGCTCGATAAGTTCAGGACTTGGATTTTCAACTTGAAGTTGGAAGTAGAAAGTAGAAGTAGAAAGTGATAAAAGGAAGAAAAAAGCTACATATAAATGGATGAGAGGATTGTGCGAATCATTCAGAAGTAGGAAGTTACTGTTAATTAAAAAAAAAAAAATGCCTAAGAGCTGTGGCACATGTTCAAGAGCTGGATTAATGCACAATCTCCGGTGAATTATTCACTTCACTTTTATTAAATTGCGAATCCCAAAGGACAAAGGTTCAAATTTTTAGCCAATAACAATTCCATAAACGCACTTTTCCCTTGCGAGCAATTGCCATTTCAGCAACTTAGAAATACTGAGGAAAAGAATAAAACGAACATAAATTAATAAATAAATATAATAAGAATAAGAATAACGGGAAACCATAAGAACACCTGTCCTAATGTTGCCTATGGCGCAGGTCTTTGCTGATCATTTAGCAAAGGCGTTTCTGATAACCTATTCTATTTACAATAAAACCCCGCAATGGGTGGCTACTATTAAAGTATAGATTTACTGTGCAAAATTTGCTTTGATTGATAATATTGCAGTTCTTAAGTTAAATATCGAAAACGAAAGGTTTACGTGAATCCATGAGAGCTACCCTCGCTCAGTTCAAAAGTGGCTGTACGTACCTTGCAAGACGGGATTGTAAGATAGACATCATAAAACGCAATATCAGATCCTCTAAAAACTATTGAGCTTGTTTCGCACAAGATGGTGTTAGTGTCCTAAATCTCCGTCTATAAATCGAAGCGGGGCAAGCTTAACGTCATTTAACAGCTGATAGTTGAAAATAGATGGGAAAAGAGTTTTAGAATTTTTATAATCGTAAGTTGAATGAACTTTCAGCAAACCTCTACTAGATTTAGCAATTTTATTAAGGTGAAAATGCTGTGCAGGTTCGTGAAAAGAAAAAAAAGGACAAAATACGTTGTCACAACCAACAGCCAAAAGGTGGTTCAGTTGCTTTCGTTCTGGAAATTTTTGATGTCTAAGATACCCCTTGCAGTGGGCGATCAATCACAGCAAGAGAGAATGATATTCTGGCAAAAGTTGAGCAAGACTTGCATATAAAAGCAGTCATGAAAACGCCAAAGATCTAAACATCCATCACCAAGTAGTGTTAAACTATTTGGAGAAAACTGACTTTAATAAGCTCAAACTTTGGGTTCCACATGATCTAACTCAAAAACGTTTACTTGATCGAATTACGATTTACGAATTTCTACTGAAACTCAACGAACTTGATCCATTTCTGAAGCAATTGATCACAACTGTTGAAAAGTGGATAACGTACGACAACAGTGTGTTAAGAGAAATCGTGATCGAAGTGAAGGGAAGCTCCACAGTTTTTGGCAAAGCCCATACGGGCGGCAATATTGTGTGTTTGGCGGTATTGGAAAGGTATCATGCATCATAAGCTGCTACCGCCGAAGCGTAACTATAAACTCGGACCTGTACTATCGACCATTATCGTGAGTGAACTTAGCAATTCAAGAGAAACGGCCAGAACTGGTTAACAGAATGGGTGTTGCATATAACACAACGCTATGTGCACCTTTAACAACTTTAACGAACTGTCAGAAATTACGAACATGGATAGGAGTTTTTATCTATTGTATAGCCAAAGCCTGACACCGTCAGACTATCATATGTTTTGGTCTCTTCAGAACTCTCTGTTTGGTGTCAAGTTACATTCAAAAGATGTGTGAGAAATTTTGAGCAGAAATAACATAAGTTTTATATCGGCAAGATTATTGTATTGCCGGAAAAACTATCAGATCACCGAACAAAATGGTGCATTTTATGAGGCTTTTGTAATGTGATTTTCAAATAACAATAAATGTATTCTCAATATTGACCTCCAAAGGCTCAAAATTTTTTAGTCAATCTGGTATTAACTTTATGATTGAATTGGGGGAGAAAGAATATATCGCCAGTTCTAAGGAGAAAATCATTTATTGTAGTACAAATTTCAGTGATGTTGAGTTATATTGGACCAGCTTAAGAATGAACTTCATTTTGAAAAACTTAGCAACTACATTTTCCAATATGTAGAGGCAGAAGGGCTGTCACTATTCAGTGAATCAAATATGTGTACAAATCTTCTTAAGAGTCTTCATCCCGGCGAAATTAAAATACCGCTAATTTTACAGTAATTATGTAATATCTTCAAATAGATAAAAGATAATTGAAATATGGAACAAGAGCACCCTAGACCAGCGTTTCCCAACCGGTGTGACGCGGCACACTGGTGTGCCGCAAATGGACCGCTGGTGTGCCGCAAGGAAATCGAAACAAAATTATTAATTATATAGCAACCAAATTGTAAGACAGGAAAAATGTATATTTTTGTATCTCACATTACGCGGAAAAAATTACTGTAATTGTAATATATTATTCTACGTCTATTACTGTGTAGCAGACAGTATTTCGGCTCGAACACATTTCCACGGTTAGCTGCTATATTACGCTTCAATTGAGTCATACTAACACCGAGAAATGGAAGCACTTGTACGGTACGCGTCAAGTGAACGTTCGTAGAACACTCATTCGCACGTGAATGACAGAACAACACTTTGTTCAACAGCTGTGTTTTTACTTCGACGCATCGCAAGTTGTGTGATTGCAATAATATGCACTGGTTTTGGTTAAAACATCAAAGTTAAAAGTACAAGACATTTGTTTGTTCGTTCGTTATTTAGTGATCTTCGTTCTTAGTGAAAGGTTGGATACAGTTTTCGAAAAAGAAAGCATATTTAAAAAAATCTGAGTCCTATATTTCATTGCAATTGTTTTCTATTTTAAAATTAGAATAACAACTAAGCACAATGAATTAGCATAAGGAAAAACCAGTGATCGAGCTTTCATCTCTGTGAGAAAGGGATCAGTAATCACAGAATAAAAATTATCACGGTATTTTATATTTACAAATAATAATAATAATAATAATAATAATAATAATAATAATAATAATAATAATAATAATAATAATAATAATAATAATAATAATAATAATAATAATAATATCTATGAGTGTGCCGCGAGAATTCAAGATACACCCGTAGTGTGCCGCAAGTTGAAAAAGGTTGGGAAACGCTGCCCTAGACAATATTATTTTGCGTGAGGTACCCTTATCACAGGTCACCTAGTGGCTTTCCGTTTTCAGCTGTTTAGAAACGCGAAAATAAATCCCGATTTTCAAAATGTCTCGAAATCGAAAGCAGATAAGTGAGTCGTGATAACAGTTTCTCATGTAAAATAATATTGTCTAGGGCGCTCTTGTTCCACATTTGATTATCTTTTATCTATTTGAAGATATCACATAATTACTGTAAAATTAGCGGTATTTTAATTTCGCCGGGATGAGGCCTCTTAAAGAAAACAGTTTTTTTTTTCTTCTCAAAATCTGTAAAATGTTAGTTAACGACTTTTTCTTTCGGACCGACAATATATTCTCTATTGCACAGAAATGAAATTTACTACCTGCAAATTTTGATGTGACATTTGGTATTATAACACTGCCAATACGTTGGGTTACTTTTTATTATAAGGAATGCTTGAAAATGGTATTCCAAAAGGGGAGATAGAGGATGTTTTTATTAACAGATTGGAAACGTCATCATCATCATAAGTATTGTGCCTTTATTGGCTTTTCAGTGACGAAAACAGAATGACATCAAATAGGGCGTTTATCACCCAAGTTCATATTGGTTCGGAACACGCAATTTATTTTTATTAAGTTCCTAATATGGTTAATTTATATTACTTCCATGTTCTAGAAAAGGCATGGGTCACGTGGTCCCGACTTCGATCCTCTGTGGAAAGAACAAAAATTCAATTTCACAGTCTTTCGCTTTCATTAACTGTCGTCTCCTTTAGTCTCAAGAGCATAACCTTAGGACGTTAAACGAAAAAAAAACAAAAAAAAACAGAGTAATTAGAAATAACGAATACAGATAGATAAATTACACTAATAGATACATACACAAATACACATACACAAATAATAAAGAATACGCAACAGAGGTAATGAATTCAGGTGTACAAATTTATATGACTTAGGTGTGTATGAAATATCTCGAAATGACAAAAAGATTGATTGATTGAGATTTAATTGGGACGTCAGAACCAAGGCTATTTGTCACCGTTACGATCAACACGACTAAAATTTAAAAACAAACATGAAAATGTAATTTTAAACTGCTGCAAAAGAAAAAATCTAAAAGAAGGGTAAAAGAATAAATATACGAGAATAACAAATATATAACTATAACAAGAAATAGAAAATATATACCAATAAAAATAAATAGAAGCCTAATAATAGTAACAATGAAGATAATATATAACAATAATAATAAATAGTAATAATAGTAACCATAGAGAAAATACATAACAAAAATAAATAGTAAAAAAGCAGTAAAATGTCAGAAATTAACGCTTCAGGTGAACTTTCCATATGGACCGTCCATCCAGTGTCCATTAGCTGGTCTTCCACAATGTCAGATTTAAAAGGAACTGCAGATGGTTTACGAACAGCTGGAGATTTTGGTCTTTTCCAGGGAAAGAATCGTATCATTGAGCCGGTGTATACGTTCACTAAGTTTCAGGCCAGTGACAAAAGGTGGGCAGCGATGACCACCACTAATAGAAATACGTGGAGTTTTGTGGGGGTTCGCTAGTCGATGCGACTAGGGTCGGAATTTGTGGACTTTTGTCCGGAATAGGATCAGCTTGGGTGGGAACGCCAGACGTTTGAGTTGCTATAGATTTACGTAAATTAGCTACAACGATAGCAAATGGGACAGACGAAGGAACCATCAGCAGCAGACATCTTCTCAACAGGATCGGAGCTACTTTTAAGAGCTCCAAACTCTGGGATGGGTTTTATTTATATATAAAATAAGAAAGTTTTAACCCTGGATCCGCCCCTACTTCTCAACAACCTTTAGCTCTCGGATACGTTTTTCACATTGAAAAGCTGGACAATCCCGAGACGGAACAGAATACTCGCTCACGCAGTTGACACAAAAGGGCTTGGTGGCTATACAGGGTTTCGCACCGTGACTACCCTGGCCACAGTTCGCACGAAGAGCAGAACTAACGTTACATGACATGCTGGGGTACCCGTCGACACTTGAAACAACGCAGCAGACTGGGAATATAGTGACACGACAATAATATACCTTCACGTAATTAGTTGGAAGTTACAAAAAGAAAAAATGGAGGCAAATGACAAAATCAGTTTCCTTACGAACTCAGTATCTTATATTGCATGATGCAACTCCTCAGCCACTTCGAAACTTGAGTGGAGTTGAGTTGATTTTGAGTTTAACGTCCCGTTCAGCAGCGAGGCTATATGAGACGTGGACCTACTGATTAACGTGGAATCCGAACCACATGAGCACTTCGAAACTTGTTGGATTGTACTTTTGTATATTTATCTACATGTATTCATTATTTTTACACATTCTCATCTCGAACGTTGTTTAATATATACATTAACATGATTGCTTATACAAGGAAACCTATTTTCATTTCATTCAATTTAATATATGTCTCTATTCTTCCTTTATTATAGGCTTCATGATAGCATTCTCTATTGTAATTTCGTACTATATGAGTCGTCCAGTTCCCAAACGACTCTTGTCCATTTGTAACAAATCCCAGAAAACTCAGAAAAATGTAGAATCTGCATGTTTTGTACGACTGGGAATAGTTCAGTGTGTTCATGTGAAAAACTTAAACATCCTCAAATATTTCCAGTTCTACAAAACGCATCTATCCTACAGTTTCTCCCGGTTTTCTGGGATTTGATATAAATGGACAAAAGCCATTTTGGAACTGGAGAACTCAATAATAACTAAAACGGAAGAGTTACTTGGATAGGTTACTTTCTATGTTTATCAGATCACTTGACTTCGAAAACCTATATTTTGATACCAGAATGTTCTATGAAGACCTTAAGATTCACTAATCCTTTCCGGATCCGGGGTTTTTGGGGTATTTTTTAGACTTTCAGTCAAGCAGCTACTGCATCGTCACTATTTATCCTAGGATCATGGTTCATACCTCGTTTTCTTCAGAATGGAGCTGGCTTTCAAATGGTACCACTTGAATGCTCATACTATATACCAGGAGAGGAAAAAGTGATATCAAAGGGAAAATTTCGAGGGAATTTTTTTTTTTACACTTTGGGCCCCTGTGGAACGGTCTTGTGTGAACGTAGAGATCTCAAAACAATCTGATAAATAGTACTTGGTATACTGAATGTGTGTGCTAAATTTCAAGTATCTATCTTGAATACTAAGGGCAGGAGAAATTTTATCAAGAATCTCCACAATGCCCCAAATTACCGTAAAACACCATGATCTCAGGTAAAAAATTTCCTGAGACATCTCTATTTACCCTAGGACTATAATCCACCAATCATTCTCTTCAGAATAGAACTGCCTTTCAGGCGGTTCCATTCATGTGTCTCCATCATGTATCTAAGTGGGGAAAATCCCGAAAAAATGGATTTTTGGGTCTAAATATCCTTTTTTTTCAACTTTTAGCCCCTCTGGACCTCCCTGTTTTAACGCAGAGATCTGAAAAAAATCTGATAAATACTACTCGGTGGACTGAATGTTTGTGCAAAATTTCAATTTTCTACGTGCAAAAATAAGCCCGCCAAAAAATAATGAACATAGACCCGCCAAAAAATAATAAAAGAAAATATACATTTTAGAATTATGACGTCATCACCTGCTATGTCTCGACGCAGGAAGGTGTGAAACCATACGTAAGGTCTTCTACAATGCCTCTGGACTTGAAAAAAAAAAAAAAACGGACGAAAAAGCTCAAATAGGAGAGTTATAACGCAATGTACCATGAAACACCCGTATGGTACAAATTGTACCATGGGATTGCGAAAGGGCCAACTATTAAGTTATCATTAAAGTACGTCCACCATTAAAATGATTGCTTATACAAGGAAAGTTATTTTCCGTTCATTCAATTTAATAAATAGTGTCCAAAATGTAATCGGTCCGTATTAGGAATGTTTAACCGAGCTAAATTAATTCAATTATGACCCAAAATCACAAGCAAAACTGAAATTCTTTGAACCAAATTTTTTAAACGGAAATATATCATGGGGTCGGGACTATTATTAAGGTTTAATGCTAAAACTAGAATGTGTCGTATATAGTTAACACTTGTAGACATCTGGATGACATGAAATTATTTTTAAATTCTAAAATCTCGCGATACACTGGTTGAGAAAGCCTATTTCACTAGAATAATTGGTAGACAAATAGCACATTTTTTGTCAACGGAAAATAATGCTTATTTATTATTTCATTACTTTACAATCCAGATTATACGAAATTTAAATCTTTGTAGAACAAAGATGGTATAAAATTATTACATTCTGAATCATAACGGCTCTACAACATATAAAGGTAACCAAGAAAGTTCTGTCGCTTTTTCAACCACCACCTCCGAACCTCGATATGTCACCTAAGATGTACCTGGAAGATCAAAAATAGTCTCCATCAGCATCGAACATCTTCTGCCAACGTTCTGGAAGCCCACGAATTCCATCGCGGTAGAACTTGGTGGGCCATGAAGCGAAGAAGGTATCAAGTGCTTTTGCACCTCTGCTAGTGAGTTGAACTGGTGTTCTCTATGGTGATTGTCCAAGGAATGGTACGGGTGATAATCGGACGGTGCAATGTCCGTTGAGTATGGTGGATGCAATAGTGTTTTCCATCCAGGACGTAGAATGGTGTCCTGGGTCATCCTAGAAACATAGGACTTAGCATTGTCCTTTAACAGGATGGCTCTTTTACGATTAAGAATTGCTGGCTCAAGAATTTTGAGTTTTTCTTAAACATGGCTCAACTACTGACAGTTCACAGTTGCATTGATGCTCTGACCAGCTGGTAGCAGTTCCCGATACACGATGCCGCGAGCAGTCACCAAACACAGAGGAGGGTGAAGTGCTGGTTTCAGCTGATTTGGAAAAGGTTCATGGGATGCTAACCAATGATGACTGCGCCGTGGAGCATCGCACAGGTCCATTTCTCATCAGATGTCAACACCCGGTTCAGAAATGCCTTCTTTCTCAGACGAGATAGCAAAGAAACATAGTTGTCTGCTCACGTTGTATGCTGGCCCGGAGTCAAATCATAAGGAATCCATGGACCCAGCTTATAGTGCTTCTTAAGTTGATGGAAGTGCTGCCGAATGGTTTCCCCACTCACACTGAATAATAATCCCAGTTCCTCACATGTTTGGCTACTGTTCGTTTAAATGCTGCTTGAAAATCTCCATTTTGTACATGTGTTGGTCTTCCGGCACGTGATGCGTCTTCGAGTGTTTCGTCACCGTCCTTAAACTTGTTAAACCATGGCTGCTGCACTGTCCGCATGGTTACGAAACCCTCAATAAAGGCCTGGATTAACTTCCGCCCCGCTGTAGTGGCGTTTGACCCCAGTTTGAACTCGTACAGCATACACGCCCTTATGACACTCTGTAGAGGTTCAATATTCACTCTGTCCTTACGAAGTTAATCGTGTAACTGAACTGACACAAAAAGGTAGTATGTTGGATATACCCACAGCAACAACAGACCTTCGCCTTATCTTCATTCGCATTCAACTCACAGTGTGAGAGCCAATTGAACACAGACCTCCAGAAAAAACGACAGAACTTTCTTGGTTACCGTAAAAACCGAGTTAAAAAAAGACTCTTCTCTCTTCTATCTCCCCCGACAAAATGGAACAGATGGCGCAATGAACTAATGATTTGAAAAGAGCAATTTATTACACTACAACTTCCTGGCGACCTGTGAAAGTCGTTTCCCTCTCCTCTACATGGTGACAACTTGTCTGGATGAGTAAGTTTCATGGAACCATTTGATAATTTTATCCAGTCTGCAGTGGTGTATTTAGAATTTTGTTTCGGTGGGCAGGCTATACATAAGAGGTGAATAAGCACTTATACTTTTTTTTTCCTTTTGTGTACCGACAAATTTTAATGAAGTTGATATAACAAATTGTTTTGGGGGGGGGGGCTTGAGCCCAATAGCCACCTCCCTAAATACGCCACTGCCAGTCTGATACATTATACCTCCACGTAGCTCTATGCACTCATTTCAAACAGTGATGTCAATCTAAAATGTTATAAAATCCCATCTCCAGAGGCACAAATTCCCATTTTACTCTTGAATTTCCCACGCTATTTTCTAAACTTAGAAAACATGTACAGTGAATAGTGCATATCAGTCATTATCTTCAGTATATGAGTGAATCATTCAAAAATTCCTATCATCTATATTTATCAAACAGTTTATGAACACGTATTTTCCTATATTGAAAGAAACAGATGAAAATAAGTATGTACATTGTATTGTAAGTTCAGTGTTTCCATGACGCTTTTGTGTTATAATATCCCACTGAAGGTAATAAAACTAGATGAACTTCATTCATCAGTTATTGAGTATGGAACGTTTTAGAAGTTGGACGTTTCTCATTTTACCTTCTTCCGTTAATTCTGTTCTTTCCTTCATTTCTCCCTGTTCTTAACGTTCCTTAGTAGTTTTTTGTTTTTGATTTTAGATTTGCAAAAACTACCGTACTTTAACACTAACGTGCGTTTTATAGTGACAAAATTTGAAGTTTATTGAAGACTCCTTTGACTACTCCTTGCCCATAGTCAATTTTGGAGGAGTCAAATTAATAGATATATGAAAAAAAAAATACACATGTTTATGAAAATTCCCTTTTTCCCATTTCGAGAAACCATTGTCAAAAATCCCACAATATGGGATTTTTCCCAGTGTTTAGCACCACTGATTTCTAAGTCAGTAACGAAATCGTTGCAGTGCGACAACAAAATTGCAGATGCACATGAAGATTAAGATAGAGAAAAATAGTACAACGTCTTCAGTAGATTTTATACATTTTAACTTGCGTTTCTTTTCCAGAGTTTCAGATTCAACTTCAGTTTCTATGCAATGAAATATCATGATTTAGAAGCGAGATAAGAATTCCCATTTCCGTACAGGTTTAATAGTTGGCACTATTTCTGTGAATTTTTGTTACTTTTTGAGCAGAGGGGGATATGGATTTTAAAAGTTTTATTTTGAGTAGCAGCCACAGCGAATAAGTCCTTGAATAGTGACATTCCGCAGACTGCCTAGCAGTCGAGTACGTTTAGTAGCTGCAGCAAACCTTTTCTCCCAATTTTTTGGTAATTTATGCAGTCTCCTGAACAAGGGAAAGCACATAGTTCCTTTTCAATTCCTTTTTTTCCTGTAATATAACCGAGTGCGTTTCGTTGCTATAGTCCAGAATCGCAGTTCAGTATCTGAATGTTCGGTACTGGATTCTGGAATTAGCGTGTTGTTACATTTGGGTAATGAACAAAAGTTTGGTTAATTAAATTAAGAAAATAGTTTCAGGATTTGCGACTGTTTCTTAGGCTTTTGAATATTTCAGATAAGCAGTAGAATTGCGTGTCATCTGTTCTATATATTTTGCGTTATCTTACCTCCACTTTACGGAAATGATTGTTCCTCAAAATATCTAATCAGATGGACCATCTGAGATGGTAGTACTGTCCAAAATGCACACGACTACAAAAGTGTATTATACAAACTCTCCCAATATGTGTTCGTAACAGTTATCATTGTGTCTATACAAAAGCTACGGAGTGAAGAAAATACGAGCAGCTGCTGGAAAGTTCGTACTATCATACACTACTCCACTCCACTTACTCCACTACTCTACTTCGTGTGTCGAAGACGCGTCACAGGCTGTGTCGTTGCGTCGCTGATATTCGACACACACCCGCGACGCCACAGACGCTAGATTGCAGGAATGTGACACTTATGCTAATACTTACATAAAATTTAACATGCGGATTACACCTCCTTTGAACTTCCTTTACTAAATGCGGCAGCGGATTTAGAGGTCCTTGACCAGGTTTTCTGTGCGACCCCCCTTGTTCTGTAAATTTGAATAAATTAATAATTTACTTGATATCAGATTAGTAGTCTAACATTTAAAATAAAATCAGTAGGTTACTATAAAGTGAACTCAAAATTTGACTGATTTATTCACTATAGTACAAAAAGGTTCTAATTTTGTGTCCGTCTTTAACGCCTTAGTGCAAGCACAGCCATGAGGAGTACGTATGTAGCCTGGAGTTAGCGGTCCCCTTGAGCCACGGACTAATAATGACCCTAGTTCGTATATTACTAAATCCGCCATTGACTACGTGAGGTATTACTTTCATGCCTCGTGGCCTTTCCTTATAAATTTCATTATGAAGTGCCACGAGACATCAGCGTTATGCCTATAAATGATTATAAGACATTAGTTTTCATATTTTCGTATAAATACATACTAAATACGCAGAACATATAAAAAACAACGAACTGTTATAAAATTACATATTGGCCTGCAGTGGCGAAAGGTGATAGTTTCAAGAGGGTAGGCCCAATGTTCTACTACTACTACTACTACTACTACTACTACTACTACTACTACTACTACTACTACTACTACTAATAATAATAATAATAATAATAATAATAATAATAACAATAATAGTAAAATGAAACAGATTATACACAAATATTTTACTACAGAAATACAAGAAGACGAATTCACATAAATTTAATGCAATTGTAGTTCATCGACAGTACTTATTCGATCCCGATCCCATAATTTTCATAATGAAATTGACGTATGTGACTCATAGATGATCTTAATTCGTCATAATGCAATTTAATTGTTTTAATTGTCGTGATCGGGTGGGAAAGATGGACTATCACATTATCTGCGCTTCACAAGAAACATATGTTGTTTAGTCTACATGTACTGAAACAAACTCTGCTTGTAAAATTTTGTCTAATTATATTGTTCAAAACACATGACAAGCATTCAATCAAGATATTTTGTGTGTCGCTTAATTCCTCTTTAAAAACAGAATCAGACTTAAATATTTTTATACGCTGCTCTTTATTTCAACAACTACATATATATATATATACAGTGGCGGATCCAGGATATGATCAAGGGAGGGGCTAAACCATAATTTGCCGTTTTATCCAGTGTAAAGCAGAATAGAAGCCTATTTTATCCAGTGTAAACCTGAGCGTCAAGGGGGGCTA
The DNA here is from genome assembly GCF_964235325.1 of Thermobia domestica. Taxonomy (NCBI): domain Eukaryota; kingdom Metazoa; phylum Arthropoda; class Insecta; order Zygentoma; family Lepismatidae; genus Thermobia; species Thermobia domestica. The sequence continues at coordinate 61,029,387 of NC_137463.1, forward strand.
TAGCCCCTTAGCCCCCCTTGGATCCGCCCTTATATATATATATACCAATGCATGAACTCTCTTGCCCTGCTTGTTCTATTTTCAACACAGGCTTTAGTCTTCGTTCCTTAATTAACGTATTAATTTTCAAAAGACCACTGACATAGAAGGTTCTTTAATAGGAATTATATTACGTATATTCATATTCTCCACTTACTGACATTTTCTCTTATTCACTTTTGCAAATGTAAGAAAATAATCATTCACAATATCTCAAAAACATACACTCTTTCTAATGAACTCAACGAGTCTGATTTCGTACAGGTTTGCGCCAAAGCAACGGAATAAAGGGGCATTAGTTTGCGATAATAAGCTTAGCTCCTTTAGAATTTCTTGTTCCAGTTTTTGCGTTGCGTTAGAGTCCGCAAAATTAAGCAAAGTTGGAACGGAATGGAGCCTACGTTATCTTGCTCTTTATTTGTTTGATATATCGAATCGAAATCGAAGGTCTCGAGAGAAACTAGTAGGTAGAAACGAAAGTCGATAAGCGCTGAGGCCGGTCTCTTTCGCAGGTTATATGCTGGTAAAAAAAATGTCATTTCCAACACGTTCTCTCGCGGGATTTTCTGAGAGCTTAGCCAAGGATCCTTGAGCTTGGCGGTAGTTCTACTGCCGCGGCTGCGTGAGACACTGCTTGGTGAGCCTTCCAGCAGTGGTGCCAACCACGATTTCTTTATCGAACATTTTTTTTTATCAACTTAGAAAATATCATGCATTCTGTGCAAGGAAAATGAATTATTTATAAATTATAATTTCTGAAAGTAAATGGGTAGGCCGGGCCTCAGGGCCTCTTACCACCCTTCGCCTGGGGAATCGCAGTTTGGGAATGTGTAAAATATATTTGGGAATATCTGGTCATTTGTAGTATTTTTTAAAGTTTAATTTGAAATATTAAAGTGAAGTGATAAACAAAGTATCTTATGTTGGAATTTCCACCAAACAGTTCATCGTCTTGGTACCGAATTTTGGAAAATATAAGAAAGAACAAAATGGCAACATGCAGTGTACTTCCCGATACGATTCTTCTCTTTCGATGGCGTATACATGAATCCACTATGGAATGCATAGCACACTTTTCCCCATACTGTCGCCTTTTCAATTCTGTTGCTATAGGGATCATATACTGTTGCTGGATTCCATATACTAAGTTGTGCCTGAATTTCTGCAATGAAATCGAGTATGTCGAAAGCTTCCATTGAGCTAATTTTCAGAATGAGTATCTCGTTGCTGAAAAGACAAATAGGGGTGCTGCGCTGTGGCGCGTCTTCGGCACACGAAGTGACGTAGTGCGTGAAGGTCTTGTGTCAGGTAGCGGGTTTCCGCGACAAGGTTGCCACAGTGTCACACTTGTAGCGTAGTGTGTGAAGCTGCCACGCCACATCTATTGAAACAAATTGGAATTCATTACCCCGCAACAAATCTCCCACTGAAAATACTACTACTACTACTACTACTACTACTACTACTACTACTACAACAACAACAACAACTACTACTACTACTACTACTACTACTACAACTACTACTACTACTACTACTACTACTACTACTACTACTACTACTACTACAACTAATAATAATAATAGTAATAATAATAACAAAATTCTGCGTATTCATGTTAAAGTTATGCGTAAACATTGACACAATAAAGCCAGTTAATTACGGTAATTATACGGTATTCGTTGAAGTGTTAAATTGTGTAGTTCCAGAAAATTAACTAAATCCTAATGAAATTTACACGTGACCACCAGAAAACTTATGAAATGGAATCGTGAGTGGGAGTAGGGAGTCGCTATATTTTAAAATTTAATTAGATAATTTGGAAAAATATAAATTAAAATGAATTTCGGTATTTGGAATTTCAGCTATATGTGTATTTCGCTATTGGTTAATTTATATCGGATTTCCGAAGAGAAACATCAGAAGAATCTAATGACCGTGTCTATAGCGACACCTCCCAGTCACGACCCATCTTCAGTTTTATTAGAAATAGGAAAAGAAAGGGTGAGAAAGAGGAAAAGAAGGTAGGAGAAAAGGAAGGAAAGAGTAAGAGGAAGAGAAAAAGGAGAAAGGAAGAAGGAACTAGAGATGAAGGATTACTGGATAGTGATGGAAATATGGTAAAGAAACTCGAATAGTTATTAAAAAGGGTGATTCATACCCGACTGTTATTATTTGAGAATCAATTCTGAAGTGATCCCGAAGAGAAACATGTTCCCTCATACGACCCTGACCTGGATCCAGGCAATTGCACAAGCGGGAGTTGCCCTGACCCAGCTCAGATGATGAGAAGTTTTATTTACTCACTTGTCTGTTATTTCCAAATGTTGAATAACCTTTATCCATATCTGAATATCCATGGTGGAGATCAAACACACATTTGAATTTGCCAAAGAAAAAAAATCAGAGTGGTGTATATATTTTCCACAAATAGAAGTTTTGAGATTCCTGAAAAAAAACTGTAATTATTAAAGCTCATCCCGTTATTTTGTCTTTCCTCGCAGAGCCGATTTAGAGTAACTTAGGGTTAGTTATTTTTCATGACTTCAGTCATGCACCAATACATATAGTATACTATTACACACATATTATAAATACTAACGTAGTAAATCAATATTAAATGCTACCTCTTAAAACTGAATTTTTCATTCATTCACTCACACACACATAAATACGGGACAATGAATTGCTATAGGTGAATCAGTTTAAGAGAAACCACCATCTAACTACAATTTGTGAACATTTATTACATCTATTGGAGAATTAAACACAAAATGTTATTAACATACAAATACATAAGTATACATATAAATGTATCATTCCACGTATAATATTGAATTACAGCAATGTAGATACATATATTTGTTAGTAACAGATAGACTAAGAAAAAAATAATAATTATTTAAATTTTGATAAAATAAGATGTAAATCTTTCTCTAATATTACATAAAAAACTTAAAATTGTGGTTAGAATGAGTCTGTATCTCATTTATAAAAAAACTAAAGGAAAAATTAAAAAAAGTAATTCAACAAGTCCTCGCTCGTACTTTCAGACGATCTGAGAAGTCACACATATTATCCAAGCACCCTTTTGGTGTCCATGCATTTAACTTCATTTTATTTAAATGTACACACATGAGATCATGTTTATGAATTGTAAACGACACATATTCAGTCTGTAGACGTATTTATCTTACATTTTTTCCATTTCCTAAATTAAGAGAGCAAAGTTTGGTCACTAATACCACGAGTTCTATATATTACTTAATAATATTACAAAATTTGAAGAAAATTATCTAACATGCGGAGGTATTTTAAAATTTATATTTTATATTCGTCGGACATTTCGAAACCATGGCAACCAACGACCGTTCGGGGTAGGTACCAAGACCCTTTACATATATTTGTTTACTCAATTCAACATTATACTTTTACTTTAATATCATATTCATATTCCACACATATTCATGTCTCAACACACATTTAAACTTTCAAATTAATAACCCCGACAAATAAATTTTTCCAGGTTGGAACACTCCACATAAGAAAATCCGACTATGTCACAAATCTAACTAATTGACCGCACATAATGATGAAATTCATATTCTCAAGCATTCTGTTTAAAATATGGGACATTCAATGTGGAAGGCAGGCACGCACACACAGAATACGGTATATATAAATATATGACTCTAAAAATGTTAATAATACTTTTGGGCCTAAACAACTACGACAACATTCACCTTTATGATAACCAATGGAAACAAAAGTAGAAATGACTGATAGTCCAACGGAGAATTCCAAACGGATAATGATAAAAAGAAAGAAAGCAAAATTTAATCGTATACTGAACTATCGCTCGCTATCGCAGTGGGTCGAATTGTGATGGAAAAACGATCCCTTCATATTCAACATCAACGAATACTTCCACGAATCGTGTCTACTCTTCATCACAGTTTCCTAATTTCTACAGATATATCAGAGGCAATTTTCTCTGTTCCATCTCGAATTGGGTTGACTCTTTTTGCGTACTTATAATCGTTTTAGACTACACTGTAAACAATTACGGTCACATATACTGACTGATTATAATTACCGCAGTGTCGGCCCCAGGCGCCGAAGTAAGGGGGCGCAAAATTCGGGAGGAAAAGGAAGGAAGGAAAGAAAAAGAGAGAGGAAAAATTAATTGTCATATTAGGAAAATGTTTGTCATGTTGGGAAAATACATATATAAAATGGAAGGAAATAATAATAAAAAGTGCTCAAAATCAAGGAAACGTAGGATTTATTTTTGAAAACTTTCTTAAGTTTCGCTTCAACCAAGGTGGCGCTTCGCGGCCGATATCTCAACCTCACTCATATGTACGGGGGCGCCGTCATATACTCTCAACACGGGCGCTGATTTTCCACAGCATGGCACTGGATTACCGTCAATTCTGGCTGCCAACCAATTATCCTAAAAATTACGGTGTTAATGTCAAAGTTATGGTAATAGAGCAATAATACGGTCTTTTTATGGCCTATAACCATAAATTTTACAGCAATACCGTAAATTTTAGAGTAATTAGTTGGCAGCCAGAATTGACGGTAATAGGTCAGCAAATGTGACCCCATATTTTTTACAGTGTATAAAACAGTATCGGAAACTTTATATTTTAATGGAATGAATACGTACGTTTTACAGAATGCTTCTCTGCTGTCAACTACGTATGTCTTTCATTCTAATCATAGATGTCCATAAAATAGCGTGTACATTCTGAAAATTTTAGGATTACAGTACTGATTCTAGTGCTATTGAGATTTACATCATCTAAAGAAATTTAAACTACTTTCTCAGCATTTGTCTCTATTTTATATGAAATGGCATATAAAATCTAAAAATACAAACTCTTTCAGAAAGATATGAAGAAACAGAATGTTATTCTTCCGTATAAATTTGATCCTTAAACGCTCTCCAATTTAATATTCAAGACTACTGGATGAGGAGGGTCTAAATTATTCTGACAAACATCAGATTGGTGGATAATTATAAGAATTTCTACCCAATTGCTGACCTATGTTTTTGTATCGCATTAAGGTGTCTAATTTCAATAATCATCTATTTGAAATGCCCATATACAGAGTTTATAATGAAATAATGTATAAATAAAGAAATCATTCCCCAAAATATAATTCTTCCTAGATTATTCCGAAGCTCCCAAATTCATTTTGGTTTGAGTAGAGAACAAATAAAGTTACTACATAGATCGAAAATTATGCATTGGAAAATTTACAGTACACGGTACGTTCGGAAAGTATTGGATCCGTCCAAACAAGAATTTCATTATTTCATTACCTTCACTGTAATGGCACATTACACTTATGTACTTTCAAACAAATAAACATATATACAAACAAGAAGAATAGCCTGTGAACCATGTTGTAGTTACACTGAGAAATATCCATTATTCGAACAGCAGCATATTGTACAAATATACGGGATTCCTATGTTTACTACGGGAATCTGTACGAAGCATACGTTATCCATATCCTACATACGTACTGCTTTTTCCCTCTTAGATGTTACATTATGCAACTGCATAGTGTCTGACATCTAACAGTCTTCCGTATATTCTTTACTTATACAATGTTACATACGTTAGCAATATGTTCTATATGTCCATCTGTATGTGAGATCCTGACCGTCTATATATATACACAGTTCTTTCTTTCGTGTGGAACGTACGTTTATTCGGAACACTTATACTAGAAGTACGTATAAAAAACAAGTTTTCAGTTATACGCTTGCTGCTGGATGTTACATAGGGTTGTACGTTAAGAGTCTTCATCCCAGCGAAATTAAAATACCGCTAATTTTACAGTAATTATGTGATATCTTCAAATAGATAAAAGATAATTGAAATGTGGAACAAGAGCGCCCTAGGCAGTATTATTTTACATGTGAAACCGTAATCACGACTCACTTATCTGCTTTCGATTTCGAGCCATTTTGAAAATCGGGATTTATTTTCGCGTTTCGAAACATCTGAAAACGGAAAGCCACTAGATGACTTGTGATAACGGTACCTCACGCAAAATAATATTGTCTAGGGCGCTCTTGTTCCATATTTCAATTATCTTTTATCTATTTGAAGATATCACATAATTACTGTAATATTAGCGGTATTTTAATTTCGCTGGGATGAAGACTCTTAAGTCCAAACAGTATAGGATTTACGATGTAACCTACGGTTTTATGTACGCCACATACGTTTTCCCCCCTCAGTGTACGCGTGAACGTATTCACTGCATATAAACTATATAAGGACGAATTAAGAATCTCTCCTTTATTCAAAGCCGATTAAAAATGCTAAAATTATCACAAAGTATTAAATTTTCATTGAGAAAGGGACATTTAAATCGTTTTGAGAAAGGCATCTGTAAAATTCCAGTTCATTTAAGAGGAGAATAATTGCTTATCTAAGTAATCGAGTTAAAAAAAAATCGATGAAGCACTCAACACTATTACGAAAAATCAGTGAATTAATCAATATGAACCCAGCTTCCTATGCCTTGGCAACAGTAAAATGAATCCCTGTCTTTTCTGTTTCCAAATTTCTCAGACTGACCCCGCGTGCCATAGTCGGCTAACGTTCTCATCTTTGGTGCAAGCAATCCTGGCTTCGATTCCCAGTGGGGACACTCGGCCTAAAAAGAGTAAAAGCTTTTCTTCAGGCCAGCCATATTGAGTGAGGTTTTCCTGAGTTTTCCTCTTTCAGACCATGCAAATGCCGGGGTGGTATCTAAGATACAGATCCCAGACAGGATACCGATTTCTTCCTTCCCTTTCCTCAGATATTTTGGTCGCCGAGAGTTGTCATTCCTCTTACGTTACGAGATAGCATGCCCTTGAACCCCGAAAGCCCAGAAATCTAATTCTTAATCCTAATCAAAATTTTCCATTAAAATTGTTGTGTAAGCGTAATGTAATTTGTAGGTAATTTATGTATTAGTTGTTTTGTGGTACTCTTCACCATTTTAAGGCTGGATTTAATCAATTCAAGACATATTAATCTAAGATTCTCTTAGTTTTATACATATTAGTAATGTACTGAAACCTACGTTTGAGCAGTAATGAAATAACAAAAATAAACAGTTTTTTTTTTTTTAAACTAAACACAATGTTGCTATCAAATTCCCTTCTTTCCCTATATTCTTATTTCATCTTTCGCCTTTACCTTCACTTTTAACCTCAGCGCTTTCCCCTCTTCTTTCATGTTTGATTCTGTTGCTAGGTCTGCTTGGAATATAAATCGTGAAACCTAAATTATGAATGGAATAGAATAGTGGGTTCTCTCTCTTTCCTTGGGAGGGGACGAAAAGAAGGGTAACACCTGGGACTCAAGACACCGTTCGTACGCCATTGTTCTCATGATACTTACGGGAGATAAGAGATCAATTTCTTTTCCTTTTCTTCGTTATTTTCTTTCTTCCTTCCTTCCTTTTCCTTGTATTTTTAGCCTTGGGAAAGGAAACAACGGCCAATACCTAAAGGAAAAAGGAAAAAAGAACTTTGATAGAACTTAAGATGGGATGTTAAAAGTACTGCTCTTAAAATTATTCGAAAATTCAAATAATTATTTGAACATTTTCTGATTTATTTGAATAGTCGTTTTCAATATTTAAATAGTTATTTGCTATTTCAATAAATATGTATTGTTCCAAAAAATTTTCCAATGATTACGCGTTATCCAAATAATTGTTCAAATAATTATGCATTATCCGAATAACTGTTCGAATATTTATTTCTTATTTCTATAATTATTCAAAAACTAACGTTACCTGAATAATTTGTAAAATAATTACACATTACCCAATAATTTCGGATAATTATACACTATTCTAGTAATTCTTCAAATAACTATACGTTACTCCAATAATTGTTGAAATAATTGTTCGTTATTTCAATAATTCTTCGAATGATTATAGAATTGTTGCTCCAATAGCTGTTCGAACAATTATTCACTATTCCAATAATTATTTGAATATTGTTCCAATAATTGCTCAAATAATTATTCGTTGTTTCAATAAGGATTCGAATAATTATTTGTTCACCCAGTAAATGTTCAAATAATTATGTTATTCCACTAATTCTTTAAATAACTATTCGTTATTCCACTAATTCTTCAAATAATTATTCGTTATTCCATTAATTATTCTAATAATCATTCGTTGTTTCACTACTTCATCAAATAATTATTCGTTATTCCATTAATTCTTCAAATAATTATTCGTTCTTTCAATACTTCTTCAAATAATTATTCGTTATTTCCATACTTCTACAAATAATCATTCGTTATTCCATTAATTCTTCAAATAACTCAACGTTATTTCAATATTTCTTCAAATAATTATTCGTTATTTCAATACTTCTTCAAATAATTATTCGTTATTCCACTAATTCTTCAAATAATTATTCGTTATTTCACTACTTTTTCAAATTATTATTTGTTATTCCTCTAATTCTTCAAATAATTATTCGTTATCCGAATAATTAATTTTTGCTGACATACAACGGGGCAAACGCTACCTAGCAAATTACACAGGGGAGGTAAATTAAAAGACTTTAGTTCATTTTTTCCATCTAGGGGACAGTTTGTGCATGTTCTTCTTTATTTTACTCAACTCCTTAAAAAAAATACAGTTGTTTATGAAAACCTTATCTCAATGTTCCACTGACAATCTCAGCTTCCGTCCTTGTCCCGTTATCAGTTATTAATAGCAGTCGGCTCCTAAGTTTGAGAACTACATCCTTTTCAATAAATTGCATCCTAATATACTTTTAAAAATGTTAAACTCTTATGTTGGCCACCCCCCTCCGTCTGGTAAAATCTGAAATGAGTTATTGCTTCAATTATTTTAATAATTATACCTTATCCGAAAACGTATTCGTTATCCGAACTAATGAATAAGTAACCGTTATCCCAATAGTTATTCACATACAGAATATTCGAAGAATCCATTATTCGAGCCATGAATTATTCCAATTTTAACAGTGCCATTGACAGAAACTGAAGTTAACTACTTCACAAGAATTAAAAATAATCTTCATTTTGACATACGTTAATAATTCAGTTTGTAGTCAGGGCTGTAGTCGAAGGTATATTGTGTAGTATATGCCGTACACCCTCTTTCAATTTAGTTGCACTTTCTGCTTCAAGGCATACGGTACTTCCTCAATTTCGATTACATCTACCCCTAATAGCAGAGACAACTTCAAACCGCTTGGTGTAAGCTTGAATTACAAATCGGCCAAGCTTACATTCAGTTTGATTGGAGAACGTGCAAACATGTCGCAAGCTGGATTCCAGTAACGAAGTTACATAGTGGCAACCTTGCATTCAGTGTTCCATGCAAGCTTGAAACAAGCGTTTTACAAGTCAAGTCAAGTCAATAACCAATGAACGACAAGTGATACTATGACGCTCTACGAAGACTCAAAAGCATCGCTTGCAAATACAACAAAAGTCAGATTGTATGAAAGTATGCGTTGAAAGTGCAAGCGTAGAAAGCCAAAAGGCAAGCAACCGCTAAACGTCGGAAAGCTTTCTTTCTACTAGGTACAGTATTTATTAGCCGGAACACGACTCCAGTGATAATTTTACTATACCATTTTGCTTTAATTTAGCCGGAACACGACTCCAGTGATAATTTTATTATATCATTTTCCTTTAATTTAGCCGGAACACGACTCCAGTGATGATTTTACTATATCATTTTCCTTTCTATCCTATTCTTAGTCACTGTTCAAGTATGATACGAAAAAGTTCTTAATTTTTTGACAGGTCTTCGATTACAAAAGAGTGAGAGAGAGAAGGGGGATGGGGAGAGAGATGGAAAAAAATTAAAAGATCACGTGAGTTATGTCTTTATATTGCTTATTGACTATCAGTATGAAAGCTATGTATAACTGTCATATTCGTTTTTCGACCCTACTCTTCATCACAGTTTCCTAATTTCTACTGATATATCAGAGGCAATTTTCTCTGTTCCTTCTCGAAGTGGGTTGGCTCTTTTTGCGTACTTATAATCATTTATGTTGTTAATGGAGTTAGTATCATCAGGAAAATAGCATAAAATCGTTTTAGACTACACTGTAAACAATTACGGTCACATATACTGACTGATTATAATTACCGCAGTGTCGGCCTCAGGCGCCGAAGTAAGGGGGCGCAAAATTCGGGAGGAAAAAGAAAGGAAGGAAAGAAAAAGAGAGAGGAAAAATTACTTGTCATGTTAAGAAAATGTCAGTGATGTTGAGAAAATGCATATATAAAATGGAAGGAAATAATAATAAAAAGTGCTCAAAATCAAGGAAACGTAGAATTTATTTTTGAAAATTTTCTTAATTTTCGCTCCAACTAAGATGGCGCTTCGCGGCCGATATGTCAACCTCACTCATATGTACGGGGGCGCCGTCGTATACTCTCGCCCCGGGCGCTGATTTTCCACAGCACGGCACTGGATTACCGTCAATTCTGGTTGCCAACCGATTATCCTAAAAATTACGGTGTTAATGTCAAAGTTATGGTAATAGAGCAATAATACGGTCTTTTTATGGAATGATAAATTTTACAGCAATACCGTAAATTTTAGAGTAATTAGTTGGCAGCCAAAATAGACGGTAATAGGTCAGCAAATGTGACCCTATATTTTTTACAGTGTATAAAACAGTATCGGAAACTTTATATTTTAATGGAATTAACACGTACGTTTTACAAAATGCTTCTCTGCTGTCAACTACGTATGTCTTTCATTCTAATCATAGATGTCCATAAAATAGCGTGTATATTCTGAAAATTTTAGGATTACAGCACTACTTCTAGTGCTATTGAGATTTATATCATCTAAAGAAATTTAAACTACTTTCTCAGCACTTGTCTCCATTTTATATGAAATGGTATATAAAATCTAAAAATACAAACTCTTTCAGAAAGATACGAAGAAACAGAATGTTACTCTTCCATGTAAATCTGATCCTTAATCGCTCTGCAATATAATATGTAATTGTGTATTGCATGTTTGGTATTATTAATTTTTACATATAATATTATCTAATATTCTTCCCTTTGAGCTAGATCTTTATCTCGTAGCGTAGACATGGAATTAGTTTTTACTTTCAACTGGACTGAAATTGTAATGGTTTAATTTTCATTGATTACCATCCTAATTATGAGGGTGATTCCAAAAGTAAAATCTCCTACTTTTTTTTCGTTTTAGAAACACAAAGAAACGTTTATTTTCAGTAATATTTACATCATTTAAAGCTTGTATATACATTTATCTATTTCTGTACATAATCGCCATTTCGGTTGATACATTTTTATAGACACTGTGCCAGTTATATGCACATGTCATACCAGCTCGCTGACAAGCGTTTGAGGAAGCTTTGAACGTCATCTGTCACCTCGTATTCTCAACTGTTCCGACACCGTTCCGGCCAAATGTGCTTTCAACAGGTGATAAGTCACTGGTTTGTTCAACCTTCACGACTATCTCGTCGGAAATTCACGGTTTCACGCTCCTTTCTTCGTCATGAATTTCAGTACAACTAGCTGCAAACTCCCTACACCATTTGCGGATGATCGTCCCTGCACATGGATTATTGCCTCTGCACATAAAAAAAAGTAGTTCCTTAAAAAAAAGCATGTAATGTTTTTGACATCCATGTACGAGTCGCCATACAGTTCTGTCAATTGGGGATGAACTGTAATCTGTTTAACATATTTTGCGTTCAAAGATCCAAATAAGTGAACTTCACACTTGGCGGTAGTGCCAAGCGGAAGCTCCATGACAAATGACTTCCAAGTCATGTGCGTAGTCATGCAGGTTTGTTTGGGAGTGGGAAAACAACACACACAACAGTTTCGCCAAGAACCACACGAATAGTTTCACTGCGTGCCCGGCGCTTTGTAGTCTTTCTTTTTTTAAAATTACAGTCATAATTGTGAAAAGTCAATTCCCGGTGAGACCTCATGTGGTTCGGGTTTCACGATAAACAGTGGGTCTTCGTCTCATATAGCCTCGCTGCTGAAAGTGACGTACAACTCAAAATCAACTCTACTCAAATATTTAGTTTTATTTCAAAGAAAAAGAAAATAATTGCTCATGTAAATCAATAGGCTTAAAAGTGAGGATATCACAAGTACTTAGGCCTAACACCCATAATTTTCCTTGTGATTTCATTACCAAAAAAAAAAAAAACTTGGGTATAAGCTGCAACTGACCGATAATATATTCTTAAATTTCAAGAGTGTAATACAGTTGAAAGCATTGCATGAGTTTTGTAATTCGCGGAGTTTTTCCATTGAGGCTTTCCTCTTAATGATTCTCTACTTGTAGCTATTTCCCTAAAGTCAGACTCTGAAGGTAAAGACCTCTTAGCTCTACTGATCATGGATTCAATAATGAAAGAAAATAGGAAAAAATACAAATCAGAAACACGATTTTGAAATTACTTTTTCTTAATATTCCACTGAAACAAATCAACACTCCATAATGGACAAAATTATGCATATACTGGTATGGTGTGCAAGGGTAACATTCGTAAGTCCTAAACGGCGTAAGTCCTAAAAAATATGGACACTAGACCTAAATTTTAGGTCTTGTTCCGTTTACGACTAGTGTCCTGAAATTATTTTTAGGTCTTATGCCGTTTAGGACTTGTGCCGTTTAGGTCTTTGCCTTTTTCAGTCATCTGCTTTAGTTCTGAAATTCGTCACCACCACACGAGATTGCGATAATGCAGTAACTAGCAAGGGCGCCGATCCTGGGGTGATAAGGGGGCCGGGCCCCCAAAGGTCATGTGACCTCTCACGTATTTTGATGAATACGTATTTTTATATGTATTTTTCCTTGTTCTATGTATTGTTATATACACTTTTTATGAATGCCCCCTCAAAGTTACAGAGAAATCGGCGCTCTTGGTAAATAGTTGACAGTAATGTTACAAATGTAGCTAATAATAACGGTAACAGCTATATTTGCACTACTAAAATTATTATTATCATTATCTGTTGTGCAGTTATACATGAATAATATTATATAACCTATTTCATTCTAAGAATTAATTATATAATTCGTTAAGAAATTCGTTTCTTTCAAATGGATAGAAGAGAATCCCATGACAAATTCGTAAAAAAGTATTAAATAAAAATCTTTGAAAAGCATATTTTACCAGACTTTTCTGAAGCCAAGCAAGTATTCAGAATTGCAATATATATATACTCTGTGGAGTGTATTTTATTAAGAGTAGGACAAAAGCCCACTCTAACCTTCCAAAGGTAAAACAAAAGCCCATCAAACTTTGGTTAATTAGGACAAAAGCTCACTAGATATTTCACAAGTGAACACTAAATACCGACTATATATATATTAAGAACGCAGACAGTTACTATATTTCACAGTGTGTTTTGATACAGTTGATCGGGGCTATAGCCTTCCCTTGACGCTCAGGTATACACTGGATAAAATGGGCTTCAATCCTGCTTTACATTGGATAAAACGGCAAACTATAGTTTAGCCCCTCCCTTGATCATATCCTGGATCCGCCACTGTATACATACATATATATAGGCCTACATAGGGTGTCCCGCCAGGATAATGCCATATTTTAAGGAATGATGGTGTTGGTCATGATAAGCTATCGATCGACATACCGATGAAAAACAACTTTATTTTGTACACATTGCTTCGAAGATACATATCTCGAGAACTAATGAAGACATTGAGTCATTCAAAAATGTGTTGTAGATAAATAGCACACGTAATAGGCATTAGGGGAAGTTCACATATTACCTAACGCTATTTTTGATCAATTTTACCCCTTCCATCTCCCGTCACACTTCATAATGCAAAGCTTAATCCCTCCCCATTTGTTACGTAACGCTTTTTGATTTTTGTTTTTTCACCAATTTTGTTTATTTTGGGGGTTATCAAAATTTAAAAAAAATAATGGCAAAACTTTTCATTACAAAATGCTTGTAGTTTGAATATATTTGTCGTGTTTTTTCACCAACAAACAAAAGTATTAGAAAATGATAATACCGTAATAATATTTTAACTCCATAAGGTAGTTTAATTAACCAGTCTTAATTCCTCAAAATTCCACACTGTCGTTTTCCCAAGATCGCTCCCAACCTCTTAGGTCACCGATGTTGGGCAAGGAGGAAGTGCTGCAGGAAGATACAGGTGAAACAGAATCTAGAAAATTGACATTAACCTCTTTTTTTCTGGAATCTAGGATGCTTCCTGTATTTGAAGTTTCCCAGTGTCGAGATACAAAGAAGTTCTCTTCCCGTAGATCAGAGATTCGATGTGACTGCACACGTGAAAGAGCAGCGACATCTCGTTTGTGAACAAGCTTTCGGTCATCTTCTTTGGAATTCAGTTTACCTCTTTTCAAATTATTCTTGTTCTAAATCAGTGCCAGAATGCAAATAAACTCGATTTCTCTTGGGAAATTCAAAACTAAAGATAAGAAATTCAGTATGAGATGAATATCGGACGAATTCGGGTTTTAAGATCTTATTTTGCTTGGATCGCTCTGTCGCGAAAAATATTATTTCACAAAAAAAAAAAAAAAAAAAAAAAAAGAAAAAGAAAGAAAGAAAAAAAAAAGAAAAGAAAGAGTTTCTTCCGTTTCACATGTGAAACCCCTTGGAAGAATAGAGTGGGTAACGATTCAAATCAAAAGTTTTAAATCTATTCTCAGAAATAGCGATACGAGTGGGAACGCGAGGGCATTTTCAAGCAGATGTTACGATAGTTAACAACTCCAGAAACGCGTGTATCCTAAATGCATTGTGGCAATAGCCACAAAACAGAGCTTTATTCTATTGTAATACACGCAGGGTTCGTCACCAGTTATGCTGGTGTCTAGTAGAGTCTTCAGATACCTTCTGCATGATCCAATTTATACAGGCTGTATGTTCTCAATTTTCCAAAACAATATAATTATTTATTTATAGAAATGAGTAAAAATTATTTGTTTAAAAGATTGAATATAAACCTGAGAATAAAAATAAAGATTACCGAAGAAACATGTTATGTAACAAAGACGTTAACCTCCTACTCCCTCCTCGTATCATACTTCTTAGCGCAAGGCCGAACCCCCTCATTCCCTTTGATTTGAAATGTACAAAAAGTGCGCAAGAACTCCACATGTGTACCTCTTGAACTTGAGCACTTTCTGTTATTTTATGGTGGCATCTTTTACTTTTCCTTTCTGCATATATGCACCTCTAAGGGACACACAAGTGATTAAAAAAAAAAAAAAAAACTGACTCGAGTAATCTGAGCAGATCTTTTTACAGTGCATTAAGAAGAAAGTTCATTATATTTGAAAGAAACTGGTTGCATAAAATATTAATAAATTGATCAAGATATTTAGAATATTTAATATATAGTAGAATATTATACATTGTACACGATTTATGTTAAACAATGATTGAAATTAACAGTAAAGCATAATTTGGAAAAATATAAAGCGTAATTAAGCAAACAGTAAAGCATAATGTGGTTGCTCTATTGATGGCAAATCTCCCATTGTTTTCACTCTACAGTTAGTGCCGAGCGCTTTCTTCTTCACCGCGATAAATAATACATAATTGTAGACTGAATATAAAATCCATGCTAAGTGCCGAAACGAAAATATTGAGTAAACAGCCCAGATGTTACTTCAGAACTGATGGAACATATAGGCACACTCATTCTTCTGGGTATTTGAACTATTTCCACAGTGAATACTAGATGACCAGTTTTTCACTGAGTAGTGTTAGGCACATAGGTAGAGGAGAGGATTAAGGGCGGAGCCAATGAAGCCTAGGTTCCAGAGCCCCCAGGGGGTCCGTAAAGATCCCTCTCGTTACTACTAAAATATAGCAATCAAATTACTATATTATAGGCTTCAGACCCAAGCTATTTTTTTTTCCGCTCGCTACGCTCGCGGTATCGCTAGAGTTAAGTTTTCTTCCACTAGCGTCTTCACTATACTTATTTTGTGAGGGAGTGAGCTATTTTGGGCCTCTATTACAAACCAAATTATTAGCTTGTAACAATTCTTTTGAATTATCTCTGACATTACTTAGAGCAAATCTAAGAGCTTTTCCAAATCTCCTTTACTCTATTAGTGTTTATAAAGGGACTGATGACCATTTGGCTTGTATTTGGCATTTATGTATTACACTATAGTATATGAGCATTTAACTGTTAATAATGAATGTAATTAAACTAATTATTGTAAACTTGAAGCATATTAAAATATTACAGCATATGATAATTCTAAGTGTTTCGATAAGCCCGTGAAGTTGTGGAAGGCAGCAAAGAAAATTTATGCGCTGGAATTATTCGTAACATAGGGCCCCTATTGAAATAGTCGGCTCCAGGGCGCCAAAAGCCTTAATCCGCCCCTGCATAGCTGACATTTTTACATTAAAGACAACTTTCCATTTTTGGCACTTAGCACGGATTTTATATTCAGCCTACAATTATTGGTGTAAAAGTGTCACATTATGAAAAGCTGTGAAATACGCCAGCTAACACAGTTCGTTGTTTCGTTGGGGTTTAGCTCCCTCTTCACCAACGACCGCTATATGGGTCTTGAACCTACAGTTTAAGGTGGAATCCAGACCGTCGTAATGAGGTCAAATTTCAAGGTATACACACCAGAAATCGAATCCGGGGCCCCACGTACTAAAGAGCTCCTCCGTGGCTAAGCGGTT
Source organism: Thermobia domestica (assembly GCF_964235325.1). Classification (NCBI taxonomy): domain Eukaryota; kingdom Metazoa; phylum Arthropoda; class Insecta; order Zygentoma; family Lepismatidae; genus Thermobia; species Thermobia domestica. The sequence continues at coordinate 61,046,186 of NC_137463.1, forward strand.
AGCGTACGCGCCTTTGGCGTGGGAGGCCCGGGTTCGATTCCCGGCGGGAGTTCATGTGGTTCGGATTCCACGTTAATCAGTAGGTCCACGTCTCATATAGCCTCGCTGCTGAACGGGACGTAAAACTCAAAATCAACTCAACCCACGTACTAAAGGCGCACTCACTAGCCATTGGACCGGTAAAGAGGCCTCCAACAAACTCTGCAAGAAATATTGTTGCTTGCTAAGGAATGAAATACATACGTTTGTCCATCAGGTTAGAAAGGAACTGCAGATGTCACGAGGAACGTTAAATTAGTAAACAGAGCTAGCTAAATGATTCTTTGAAAGATATTTATTTCTAACAAACAGGACATACTTTGTTCTCTGTTGTACCATTTTATCACGTAGATTTATAGCAACAACGAAAACAAAATTCCTCACTGTCATACAGTACTACATTTCTTGCTGAAACAATGCCTAAGCATTCTAAACAAACTAGCCACAATATGTAACTATGTTTATGCTTTTTTTTTTTTTTTTTTTGAGCGAGAATAACGCATAGGATAAACCAGGCTATGTGGTAACATATCCACATCATACTGCTCGGTTCTCTCCAACCCCTTATCCATACGTACTGTTTCCACGCATTACAATCCATTCCAAGCGATATATCACCATTCTATTCCATGCAGCCAACACCCACAAATCTTATTAGCTGCAAAACAAGTTGGCCACAAATCCATCCCCTGATTACCACAATTCCATTTAATGGTGCCAAGTCACAACATGTCTGTTGTGTTTAACAATGCTCTGTTGGAATTGTTTGTATTACAAATGAGGTATTACGCTGCTAATTTTGGTTGTTTTTCTTCTTTTCTTTCTTTCTCTTTCGATCATTCTTTTCAGTTTTATTCTACGACATTTTCGTATCGTGCGTAGAATTATGCAACAAATTAATGAGTATTTCTGTTTTTCTCTTTACATTCAAGAATTAGAAGCGTAATTACGCAATAAAGATAGTGTGCTTAATCTTCTAACATTGCATAAGTATGTAAATATGCCTAATTTATTAATTGTACAACATTGTTTGGTGTATAATATGACAAAGATGTCCAAAAATGAGATATAACCATAGACATTATCGAGCCGAACAAAATTTTGAGCGGCAGCTCAGTAAATCTTCATGCGTAATTTTTGAGGAAAATGAGTTTTTTTTTTGTAAACCTAATTCTACAATATTATTAGCGTTCAGTGGCGTATTTACGATTTTGTTTCGGGGGGACGCTTTGCTAACGTTATTCCTGGAAATGAGAAAATTCTGCAAGATATTTCATTTACTTTAAAATAGTAAATAAAATTTCGTGGAGCTTAAGCCCCGAACGCCCCTCTTAAATACTCCACTGTTAGCGTTTAATGGAAAAATATTTGGCCAAAGATGAGGCATATGCCAATCGATAGAACTCATTGTAGTGAACAAAATTGTATGCATGAGGCAGTGGCGTGTGGTGCTGTTTTCGATCGGGGGAAAATGCCGTGAATAGTAACACACCCTTCTGTATTGTCAAACACAAAGTAATATTAGCATGCGTTTAACATGGAAACATCATGTCCATGGGTTTCCTCAAGGTTCTTCTGTTTCCTTCCACATTATCGTTCCACGAATTCTTTCATAATCATCCGTCTTCTTCAGCCGACAAATCGTGCGATGTTAAACACTTCATTTCATTTTTACACATGCTCGGCCTATACTGCTACTGATTGATTTCCAGTAACATCTATGATTCATGGAAATCATTTTCCCACCTGTAATAATGTTCAAAGTTGCTATGCCTGTATTCTGTGGAGTAATATCGCAACAAAGGAAGAATTGGAAATTTCGTGAATTACTTCGTTTAAACATTTCTTTTACTACAGAGCTGCTTAGGTCATCTTGAATTATATTGGAAGTTCTAGCAAAAGTAGTTTGGTTCAACAAGTGATTAGCAACTTTTAGATTATATCTTACATCAAATTCAGCAGTTCAGTGTAATTGCTTTTTTTTTTTGTTGATTTGCTACCCTCTCGGTCTTTGTGTTCCAATCCCTGCTTTGCTAAAGAAAATATCTGGCGCTATTCAGACATTGTCTTGGTTTTATATATTTATATATATTCATTATTTTAACTAGCGGTATTGCGTAGCGCAACTAGCGTGATGATGTTGATAATATACTTGAATGCCAATCCTTATATAATCGAATGTCTTTACGCAGTACCTGGATGGAGATGGTTCTGGGACTATTCATGACACCCATTATTTATACCTGTATACAAAACTATCACTAAATTCTGAGACATTCCAAACGCCTTTCCAGGAGCAAAATAGACATGACTAACATGTCCATTTGATTAACACTCAGTTAACAATTTCGTAGAATTATAGTAATTACTTAGAAAATGCCTAGTGTAAACTTTTATTTTCCTTTAAATTCTGTCAGGTCCGTGGTAGCCTGCCATCTAAAATAAACGCACACTATAACAAAAAGCAGTGAACCAAAAGGACAATTTTACTTGGTCTATCATACACTGGTTGGTTCATTTCTGTAGGCTACAAGACAAAAAGTTTCGAATCCGTGAACCTAAAAAGGCTACCACTCACCTATTCAATTATGTATACAGATTTAACTAGCGGTATGGAAACCTAAGCCTTACCGATTTTTATGCAAAAAATTATACAATATCACATATAACGTTATACAAAAGGATTAACAAATTCCTTGATTCCTTAACAAATTAAAATTACATAAACAAACTATGATGCGCTAACTTCCATTATGCTCACTATTGGAAGCGCTATATCTCGTCTCGGCCTCGTCTTGTTTATATTTCTAGTTTTCTTTGACTTTCTGGGTATGAAATGCAGGATAAATAATATAAGAGATTGCATTTGTACAGGCAAGAGAAAAGTGTCCGTACAGACACTTTACAAATGGAACCACTTAACATACAAAGGTACCTTCCTCTATTTTCACCCTTCTTCCATTTTGTCGAAAGCTTTAAAGCACCAACTCTCAAAACACGAAGAAGACACACCGCAATCATCTCAACAACCAGATGGCACTAGAGAAATAGTTGAGAAAAATTAGGGAGAAATAACTTACATGCAATGATTCTATTTTTAGATAAACGTTTTCTTTCCGTTTCTTTGTGCCAATCGGACACACTTTCTAGTTTTATTTCAGTGCATTCTTAGAGTGTAAATTCCTTCCTCCATGAGTATGGAAACAAGATTTTTATCCAAAGAATATGTATATGATCAATTACAAAGTGCAATCAATCAATTGTACAGTGCAGTCAATCAACCAATCAGTCACATACAATACAATCAATCAACACATTTTAGAAGACAAGTTAATGGCTTAAAGCAAGGTGTAAGACTGACTTTTGTGTTCTTGTATTAGTCTTTGTTTAACATATTTTACTTGAACATACTACAGTAGTACACAGGTCTTATTTTAGGTTGCTTGTTCAAATACTAAGACCTGTATTTTAATTTACAGATGAAATTTAATTAGTTATAGAAATATTTTATCAATCAAAGTATTGCTTTCCAATACAAAATATATTTGTGAGAAAATGGTCTTGAAAATGGGCAGGGTTCTAAAAGTCCCTCGTTCGATGCCAGAGTTTATATTGGATGACATTATTCGTTAGTTTCCTCCGGATTCTCCCGTTTCCTCACACATTTTATATTTTTCTTTATTATTTCATGACCATAGCTTAAATTGTATTGTGAGACAGAAAAATATCAATTTCATTTCATTTTTCTAGAAAATAAGTTCAGAATTGGCCCCAAGTCAGAAGTAGTCATGGTAGAAATATGTTAGAGGTTAGAGGAAGTAATTTGGGGTAGACCATGATGGTTGCCATCTTAGATTCAACTTGTAAGTTTTAAACGAGGAAGGTGGGTGGTACGGTGGCTCAGTGGTAGAGCGTTCACCTCTGGTGCATGTGGTCCTTGGTTCAATCCTAGCTCGCGCCAAGCTCGCTGGACAAATACCTTGTATACGCTCAGGATTCTTTCGTTTCCTCCAACTTTTTTCATTTCACCATTTAATTTATTTCTCATAATCACCGTCTCCTTTAGTCTAGCCGGCATAAACGTGGGACGTAAAACTCAAGGATTTTATTTTATTTTCTTTTAAACGAGAAGAGGTTTCTGCTGTTTCTTCTTTTCCCTATTATCTTTATGATCTGTCGTCCTTTATTTGCTTTACGTCTACATTAAGTGCTAAGTCCTGAAATAAGTTAAAAGATAAATGAAGTTTGTTCAGTACGTTTAAGTACATGTTTAAGTTAGCACTATATTTTACATACTAAAAGTTATTTACAATATCTTTACATGATTATTTTAGGCTCTGAAAAGAAAGCTTCAGATAAAGATTAAATACGCCCAAAATGACGAAAAAATGAACTTGATTCTCTTCTGCATCGAAAGCGCCAAATAGTCTATTACTTATAGGGTGGCCCAAAAGTTGGTACACACCCCTGCATTGATCAAGTATAACATTCTAGCTTAAGGGTTTATTTACTCCGGCTATTTCGAGCTTAAGATATAAGTAAAAACACATTAAGAACAAATAATAAAGAAATTAAGTCTTCCTGATAGATAACATAACAATAATATAAAAAGCAATGAGTTGATCAGTATGGGACTATATACCTACTTTTGGGCCACCCGTATATTTCTTTTAATGACAGAAGCTGGATTACCTTCATGTCAGGAGCAAAAGCGAGGAGGACGCAAGGGGACACCGTCTCTCCACTCCTACAAAATACCTGTGGGATCTGCTCACTTTCCAAAAAAAAAAAAAAAAAAAAAAAAAAAAAAAATTACAATGGACCAAGATAGGCATTGATTGGGGATGGCTTGAAGTCAAGCATCCCTCTACCTTTTGAGATTCACTTTTACCCCTGTTTGAAGTAGGAATTTCTAAGGCAGGGTGGGGAGCTAATGGATAAATTTACTAAATGCTGTTCTTCTAGAAGCTCTAACAGAATAATGATGTACAAATAACAATAAACGACTGAAAGAGACGGTAGTGAAAATAAAGTTTTCAGATGTCAGGACAACAACAAAAACTTTGGGGAAAGAGAATCTGGTAACAATGACATATGCATTATTGACTACGCACGCAACTAAAATAGGAGAGGAAAATTATGGTAAAAAGAATAAATTATAGGAATAAGGTGTACAAGATAGGGAAGGAAAAAGTGTACGCGTAATTATAAATCGTAAATAGATTATTAATGATAAATGACAAATAAAGAGACTCAAAGTTGATGACTGTTGGTTGCAATAAAAAAATAAGATCAAAGATATATATCCTGTTCCTCGGACGTTGAATTCACAGCAGAAAGCCATTACTTGCTATCTCTTACTGTTTTGGTTCTATGGAATTTAATACTGAAACCGGAAATGCTAATTGATGTTTATTATTTTCGGTTACAATAAAAGAGAAGTGAATCAGAGGTGAAACATATTTTTGCGGTACTGAAGTATATATTTATGCAAAAGACAAAAACTGCTTGCCAACATCTATTCTCGTTGTATCCATTATGTGATCAGTGTTGTTACAGAAAAGTGTAGATTTTCACCACTTCCGGTTGGAACATAGAAAAGAAAGGCAAGACGAAATTCATTCCTGGAACACTGAATCTGTCAAAAAAAAACTGTTTTTCAATATCTTACCATATTTGCTCTATGAAAGTGGCAATAGAATCCGAAAGTAGTACTAAATTTTAACAACTTCCGGTTTTTATAGAATGTGGTGATATGTTCTCTTGAGACGTTGAATCGATTGAAAGAAAGTTAGTAGCTATCTATTAGCTTTCTTTTCTATGGTTTAAACAGTGGTGCCTACCCCCCTCATGTCCATGACGCACCCCCCCTCAATTGTCTATCCGTAGGTGTTCTTCCATAAAAAAAATCTTCGATTAATTTTTACACACCCTCAAACATATTTATATAGATTTTTAACCCCCCCCAAATATTTCAATGACGCAGTTTGCGTCATAGCCCCCCCCCTTGTGGGCACCCCTGGTTTAAACGTTAAAACCAGGACCGGTTGATTTCTGCTACTTCCGGTTTGAATAGAAGTTTAATGCAGGAAATGGTGAGATGGTGAATCGATTTATGAAATTTCTCTTGATATATTTTCGCTCTATGGAAATCAATATTAAAACCGAAAGTAACAATAAATTTGAACGACTTCCGGTTTCGGTATAGTGTTGTGAATGGTGATGATATATTTACTTGAAACGTTGAATTTTTTGCAACGAACTGCTTGTCGCTATCTGTTTCAGTTTCTGTTCTATGCCGATAAACTTTGAAACCTGAAATGGTTGTTTTTTTTACCGCTTCTGGTTTCAATAGACGGTTAGAGCAGGAGATAGTACGTATTCTTAGTACGTATTCTTGGGATGCTGAATTGATTACAAAAAAGACTATTTTTTTTATATCTTTTACACATTTCGATTTATGGAAATCAATATCGAAACCGGAAGTATTATTAAATTTCAACAACTTCCTGTTTCTGTAGTGTTGTGGATAGCTATGATATGTTTATTTCAGACGCTGAATCAATTACTAAAAATAGTTTGTCAAAGTTCTATGACAATCAATGTTGAAACCGAAATGGTTAACTTCTAACACTTCTCTTTTGAATAGAGTCTTAGTGAAGAAGGTGGAACCTATTCTCGGGACGCTGAATCGATTGCAAAAAATCGATTCTCGATATCTCTTGGCATTATCTCTATTTGTGCAGTAAAATTGCCAAAAAATTGAACAAATTAGTAACAAGCTGAAAATTGGTACAGATGTTGGAAATGATATTTTAAACAACATACTAAAAGCCCCCTGAAATCCCACGTGATCTTCCCAACATATTGGAAAATGGCCGCTGGAAGTGTCAAATGAACAATACCCAGATAAAAATAGCAATATCTTCCCTATTGTTGAACATAAAGAGATAAACTTAGTGTCGTTTTATACAACATAGATAACACAATATTTTATATCTATATCTATATCTATATCTATATCTATATCTATATCTATATCTATATCTATATCTATATATATCTATATATATCTATATATATCTATATCTATATCTATCTATCTATCTATCTATCTATCTATCTATCTATATATATATATATATATATATATATATATATATATATATATACACATCTATAGAGAGAGAGAGAGAGAGAGAGAGACAATTTTTCATAAAAAGAGTACTTTTAGAAATATTTAGCTCTAAATTATAAAATTAAGAAAACTACCATCAAATTGATTTAAAATGTTATTGAACTCAGGAAGTAATTATTAACAAGTTAAAATTTGACATAGATGTTGGTAAACAGGGGTGCCCACAAGGGGGGGCTATGACGCAAACTGCGTCATTGAAATATTTGGGGGGGTTAAAAATCTATATAAATATGTTTGATGGGGGGTAAAATTAATCGAAAAGAAGATTTTTTTCATGGAAGAACACCTACGGATAGACAGTTGGGGGGGGGGGGTGCGTCATGGACATAAGGGGGGGTGGGCACCACTGTGGTAAAGATTATTTAAATGACATATTAAAATCCTAAAACTTCTTTGTTCGCCACATTAGAAAATGTCCAAATGTCCGAAGTAATTGAAAGATGACATTTCGTTAAGCGAAATCTGGACCGTGCTAAATATTTGAGAAACTGTATATGCAGTCGATCCGGAGTCAATTGGGAACAATGGTGCTGCGAGGGCGAAAACATTATGACGTGTTTAAGGTTGTCGTCCGCCATCTTGGTAGAAGCCATCTTGAAATCAACATGTTTATTTTAAATGGCAACATGGTCATGTGACGTATTAAACAACATAATCGTTCGAAGAGAAACCCTAGAGTAAGGTTATTTTTCCAAAACCTGCAAAAGGTTTGAAATTGTGAGTATATTTAGGATATGTTGTGTGAAATGCCGTGAAATGTGCAGTGCGAAGTTTCGAATTGAAGAATAAAGTGAAAAACAAGCTTTGTAACATCTCACATTACATATTCTTTAATATCCAGGAAAACAGAGAGCTAAAACACATAAGACAATACAATTACATGACATGTTCAACATGCCCACTATTCTGTTCTATGCATATCCTTAAACATGCCACCCAATGCTTGTGCACTCTTAGAAGCATAGTTGGTGACATTTGTTCCCAGGCCGTAATGATTCTCCTTTTCAGGTAGCCAATGTCATTAATTTTACACTTGTACACAATAGCTTTAAAGTGACCCCAAAAATAGAAATCCAACGGAGTTAGATGGGGGGCCTTGCTGCCCACTCAACTGTTCCATGCTGACCTATGCAGCAACCGGGAAAATGTTTATTGAGCCATCGATTACACTACGACCATAATGCGGCGGTGCCCAATCTTGTTACCAATATTGATAAAATCTCCCTTCATCGTTCAACAAAAGTGGCGTAACAGTGTTTTCAAACATATCTCCACATTGTCAACATCCGAGGTCCCAGCAATGAAAACACATCCAATAAGTTTTTCGCCCCATATTCCACACCACACCATTACCCTACTTGCATCTTGCATCTTTTGATGCATCTATCTAATTAAGATTTGAATTAATCCAGTACGTACATTTTGGCCAGTACCGAGAAATCATACGGTAAAGCTATTTCAAAATCTTCAATTGTTTTGAAGTTGTGAATGGATTTGGGATAGTTAATGTTATCATTTAGACTTAAATTTTGTTATGTATTGAACATTGTATAGAAGGAAACCGACTCTCTCTTTACTTTTTTCTTCTAGATAGGACAGGAGGTTGCGAACTCGAGAGGAAAGAATCGAAATTAACCTTATGGCTGGAGGACGCAGTTCAGCAATAACAACCGTCTTCAAAGAACGACATCCTAATCGCGAGCCGGTGACAGACAGTGCTGTGCGAAAACTAATCCGGAATTTCAGAGCAACGGGAAATTTTAATGTTTTACCTCGATCAGGATGGCTACGAAATGAAACTGATCCAGAAACATTAGCAGCTGTGTTGGGTATATTGGTGAAAAATTCTACAAAGAATGTGCGACGTCTATCAAGTGAACATAGTGTTAGTGTCAAAAGTGTTCAAAGAATATTAAAAAGGGAAAAGTGAAACTCTTAAAAATTACAGTTGAAACAAAAACTATCAGGGCATTATTCTGATAGACCAATAGAGTTTTGTGAGTAGGAGTTGGCCCAGATAGTGTTTCCTCATAACATTGTTTTTAGTGATGAGGCACATTTCTATGTAACAGGCGAGATTAACAAAATAAATAAATAAATAAATAAATAAATAAATAAATAAATAAATAAATAAATAAATAAATAAAATAAATAAAAATAAAAATAAAAAATAAAAAAATACGGTACTGGGCGAATACAAATCTTAATTGGATAGATGTATCAATGATGCAAGGCCAGTTAAGGTAATGGTGTGCTGTGGAATATGGTGCGAAAAACTTATTGGAATTGTTTTCATTGCTGGGACCCCGGGTGCTGCACAATATGGAGATATGTTTGAAAACACTGTTATGCCACTTTTGTTGAACGAGGGAGATTTCATCAATATTGGTAACAAGATGGGCCACCGCCGGATTATAGTCATAATGTAATCGATGGCTCATCGGCATGGAACAGTTGAGTGGGCAACAAGGCCCCCCATCTAACTCCGTTGGATTTCTATCTTTGTGTAAGTGTAAAATGTAAAATTAATGACATTCGCTACCTGAAAAGGAGAATCATTACGGCCTGTGAACAAATGTCACCAACTATGCTTCTAAGAGTACACAGGCATTGGGTGGCATGTTTAAGGATATGCATAGAATAGAATAGTGGGCATGTTGAACATGTCATGTAATTGTATTTGTCTCATCTGTGTTGGCTCTCTGTTTTCCTGGATATTAAAGAATATGTAATGTGAGATGTTACAAAGCTTGTTTTTCACTTTATTCTTCAATTCGAAACTTCGCACTGCACATTTCACGGCATTTCACACATCCTAAATATATTCACAATTTCAAACCTTTTGCAGGTTTTGGAAAAATAACCTTACTCTAGGGTTTCTCTTCGAACGATTATGTTGTTTAATATGTCACATGACCATGTTGCCATTTAAAATAAACATGTTGATTTCAAGATGGCGGACGACAACCTTAAACACGTCATAATGTTTTCGCCCTCGCAGCAACATTGATCCCAATTGACACCGGATCGACTGCATTTACAGTTTCTCAAATATTTAGCCCGGTCCAGATTTCGCTTAACGAAATGTCATCTTTCAATTACTTCGGATATTTGGATATTTTCTAATGTGGCGAACGAAGAAGTTTTAGGATTTTAATATGTCATTTAAATAATCTTTACCAACATCTATGTCAAATTTTAACTTGTTAATAATTACTTCCTGAGTTCAATAAAATTTTAAATCAATTTGATGGTAGTTTTCTTAATTTTATAATTTAGAGCTAAATATTTCTAAAAGTACTCTTTTTATGAAAAATTGTTTCTCTCTATATTTAAAAAATGTTGTGTTATCTATGTTCTATAAAACGACACTAAGTTTATCTCTGTATGTTTAATCATACCGAAGATATTGATATTTTTATCTGGGTATTGTTCATTTGACACTTCCAGCGGCCATTTTCCAATATGGCGGCGAAAGTCACGTGGGATTTTAGGAGACTTTTAGTATGTTGTTTGAAACATCATTCCCAACATCTGTACCAATTTTCAGCTTGTTACTAATTTGTTCCTTTCTTCATTAAAATTTGAGCTTCATTTACTGCGCTATTTAATGTAATCATTATTCAAATCAAAAATAATAGTTCATTTGCGCCACTTCTGGTTTTGGTAGAGTGTTGTGGGTAGTATTGATATATTCACTTTAGACGCTGAATTGATTGAACAAAAAACTTGCTAATTGCTATCTATTATCCTTTTTGCGCTAATACTTGACGACAGACAGAGGAACATAGCCTTTCTATCATACTCCCGAATTTAGTTAATAAAAATGCTATTACGAGACTATTTATCCATCTTATTCGACACTCCGATTGGATCACTGTGTTGATAGAGGGAAAGGTAGAAGGAGAACCAGGAAGAGGAAAACCAAGGATAGAATGTCTAGATGCAGTTACGAAGAAGAGAACTTATCAAAGTACCAGGCTAAGAACTGCTCCCTGAAATTACCCGTAATTGATCATCATGATAACAGTGTCTATCTTACTTCGCAATTCTTAGTCTCCAGTAAAGAATACTAAACATTTAAATTCTTTTATATCTATTTTTCTATCTCTGTATATATCAAATATATAAGCATGCCCAAATCAAAGGGGGACTGATACATTTAAGTAAAGGTTTATTTGGTTTTAAACGATAGGTATATTATAAATTGAAAAGTCTGACATAGGGAATAACATTTGTGTAACAATACTGTCTATATATAATCACTAGAGACCGGATGTTTAGGCACTAAAAACCTGGAAAATAGGCAGGCAAATAGGCACTTAAAATTTAAAAAATAGGCACTAAAATGTAACTCGAAATAATAAAGATAAATACTCAATACCATTAAAAAATAGATTCAAGTTATAGATAATGTTCAAAGAATATAGAAATATATTTGTTTGTTAAAGAATATCTTCTTTTACTATATATACAAAAACGAGGCATGTTATGCATTCCACATACTGGGTGAACCTGAAAGATGTGCACATACTTCAGGAGATGATTCGTGACATTCAAGAAGACTTTTGTCTTCTTTTCATGTCACGAATCACCTCCCGAAGTACCACATGCTTGTGTTTACAAACACATAATATACGTAAAAATGTGTGTATTATGTTACATAAATTATATATTTTCTCAATGAAGGCTTATTTTGAAGAAAATGCATAGAATAGGCAATATTAGGCACTAAAGCAATTATTTAGGCAGTAAAGGTCGAAATAGGCAAAATAGGCAAAATAAAATTGCCTTAAATCGCAACTATAACCTCCCATATAAACTTTAAAACGTTATTTTTGATCATATCTTTAATATTAAAGAATAGGCATTTTACCTAACATCCGGTCTCTAATAATCACCTAGGTAGTTGAGACAGGTGTCCCATTGGTCCACGAGACGACGGATACCGTCAGCGAAGAAAGTCGTGGGTTACTTGCGGAACCATTCTTCAAGTGGTTCTCGGACCTCATAGGTTCCCTTGCTTACAGACAGGTTGTCTGCAATCTTCTATGTGGTTATTCGACGATTCTCCCTCACAAAGGCGTCCACTGCAGCAGTTCATTCATCCGTGATGACCACATGTGGTTGACCTGGTCGTGGCATATCCGCTGTACTCATACGTCCATAACGAAATTCACTACACCATCTGAACACTGCAATACGTGACATACACTCAGTCCCATACACATCCTTCATTCGACGGTAAATGTCAGTTCCATTAACACCTGCCGACAAAAATTGAATTACGGCGCGCTGAACCTATTTGGAGGAATTCATGGCAAGCTCGTTACCTGTTGCCTCGCTTCTGTTGCAGTTAACAACTCATAGACTCTTTCCTTCTTACGCCAAACTTTTCCTGACATTACAACGGGACGTTGTATATTAGTATTGTAAATATGTATTTATTTATAATTTTGAGCCGTAAGGTATTTCAAATTTGTACTAGGCTGGCTGATTTTTACTATCAGAAGAAGAAGAAGAAATGTGTAAAATAATATATTTGTCAAAATAATAATAATTGTCAATGTATAAAGACTTTCAGATGTTTAAATAATGCGATTTTGGATAGCAGTTGTCAATAGCAACCAGATATACAGAAAATAAATAAAATGGAATCAAAAACGACGGAATGAAGTGTGTGTTATTTTGATGGCTCAAATTTAGATTACGAAAAGGAACCAGAGTGAAATTTTATTATTCGTTTTATATATGGTGCCGAAACCCGGGTTTGGAAAGGAAAAGTAACAGTATCGTTTTTTTGAAGTTTAGTAAAAAAAAAAAAAAAAAAAAAAAAAAAAAAAACCGACCAAGATTGAGCCATACATTAATTGTACGTTTTTAAGAAGTGGCCGAGTCATATATAGGGACAGTATGAATGCTACCAATAGAGGAACAGTTGATAAACAAGCGATAAATTCTTCCGATAACATGTTGGAAGCCTTAAAGGAAATAACACGACAACTCAAGGAACAGTTTGCTAAACAGGCTCAGGACCAAGCTCGAAATAGCAAGGAGCTATCCCAACAACTCAAGGATCAGAGTAAGGAACAAGCTGAACAGTTTGCTAGGGTGAACCAGCAACTGGAAAAGTTGAATCGAAAGGTAAATGAGCTAGGTCAACATTTGAATGAGCGCTTAGAGCAGTTACAACATCGTAATGACGGCCTACAATTGCAACTACAACAGATCAATCAACAAATTGTCGGCAAGGTAGTGCAGAGACTCCCTGAATCTTTAGGCATTATAAAAACCATGGAAAAAATAAAAACTGTGAATCTACATTAGTAGAATTTGCGGAGTTCTCCCAAATTGATATTGATTAGAACAGACCATCCTGACATTTCCTTGCAGGCGAATACTATTGATTGTCTTATGGATGCAGCGTGTCACGAAGATTCGGGTATGTATCAGAGTGTGGAAAGCTAGATCATCCACATCTTGAGAACGCTATTATCTGTCTGCGTTACCCGTATATCCAACATGATATCAATCCTGTGGTTCATGTAGCAAGAGATAAGTTGATTCCCTGTGAAATTCAGAAAGAAAGCGTGCATCAATGCTTGCAGTGATTGTTCAACCGAATTGGAGATGTTGAATTGTGTATTCAACGAAAGGACCAGAATTATGTTGGTGAGTGGTCCGATGATGTTTTCACAGAACGTAATGCAGTGCGTTAATTTCAATCATCCAAGTGTGATGTTGCAAAGTTTTGAAAATTCATCAGTGATGCAATACATTGCTAGCTTGAATCAAACTAACATTAATCGAGACCAACTTCGATTCATTCATGTGCGATTGAAGTGTGATCCCAATGTGCAGGAAGATGTTAAACTCATGTGTACCAATGATGCAACTGAACCTAACCACAGAAGAAATAAAACCCGTGGAAGAACAAAGTACCACGAGCATTGTGGACAGACGAGGTACAGATATGTTAAGAGACACGACACTTTGACACCAGTAAAACGAAGAAGAACTAAACCTAATTTTACCGGTAAAGTAACCAAAACTAATCCTAGTAGTAGTGATTGTGTATCCGAACCTAATTTGGTCGGTAACAGGACGCAACCTAATTGCAGCAGAAATAATACGATTTGTCAGAAACGCTGCGCAGATGGCAGGAACTATGGTAAGAAAAGTAAGAAACGTAGAACTATGGAAGTGAATAACGCGCAATGCTGTGTTTCTGTTTGTGACTATCAGTATACCCTGACTGAATTTGTTGGACATGTAACTTAGATTGGAGTTACGGCGTCTGAGGGGACTGTACTCAATTGATTTTGCTTTAAATAACGTTATAACTTTGTTTGTTATTCGTACTTTATTTGAGTTCTATAAAGTTAATGTAAGTGATACATAAGAGATAGCATTTTGTTTCAAAAGGATAAAACTAAGAGTTGTGAAGATGTATAACGCATAATGCTATGTTTTAATTTAAGCCATCGAATCTTTAAATTTTTATTTAAGATAACAGTTTCTTTATTCATGTTATATATATTTTAAATGCAATAATAATTGCTTTATTCGAGTTCCATGTTACGGGAATACATTTGAAAGTATTTTCAATCAATATTTCAATCAATATTTCAATCTTAATCTATATTTTGTTTAACTATGTCTTACATCTGATTATTTTACGTTTGAATAACAATTATATGAATATCACATACATCTTTCTCAAAATCTTCTTCATGACGCCTTATTGAATAGTAACAAGCATTTTATGGCCGCGAAAAAGAATTAAAATAACTTGCAAATGGACACGAAAAAGGACTTAAATAACTTGTTAATCTAATTTCGAATGTACTTAATCGTCATTGAAATGTATAAATATATGAAGATGATGATAAAATTAAAATAAATAAATATGATAATAATATTGTTATAGAATTAAATATGATATATATGTATGTATAATTATATGAATTGTAATTTTTAAATATACGAGGTACATTTGAAAACTCGAATGATTCCCATGTATATGTAAACGGTCCAGAATTCTTTTTCTTTTTTTTTAAATGAAGTTAGTGAAAGCCATAAGGTATTTCAAATTTGTACTAGGCTGGCTGATTTTTAGTATCAGAAGAAGAAGAAGAAGAAATGTTTAAAATAATATATTTGTCAAAATAATATAATTGTCAATGTATAAAGATATTCAGATGTTTAAATAATGCGATTTTGGATAGCAGTTGTCAATAGCAACCAGATATACAGAAAATAAATAAAATGGACTCAAAAACGACGTAATGAAGTGTGTGTTATTTTGATGGCTCAAATTTAGATTACGAAAAGGAACCAGAGTGAAATTTTATTATTCGTTTTAGCATAAACCCTACTCTGCTGTCTAATAGGGGAATCGCAAAGTTCTACCACTAAGAATAACAGCGCTCCAACCTCAGTCCCGCTTTTCAGTTGGGCATGCCTTATATAAAAATGAAAGCGACTGTGACTTTATACCTCCTGAACCACCCGACCGATTTCAATCAAATTTTCAACATAGATGAAATTCAGGCCTGAGATGGTTTTAAACATTTCACTTTAGGAGAGATATTTAGAAAGGGTCGATATTAGTGTTGAATCCATAGTTTTCGGGGTCGCTGAAACGAACAGTGACACTTCCGATGTTATTTAAATCCAAATTCACCCCTTTATGTCCAAAATGAAAAATATTCTCCCCGTGCGAAGAACGAGTATTCTGCTAGTGTATATATAAACTTGAAGTTTAGGCAGTACTTAGAATTTTGACATAGGATATGGAAAAGAGGGGAATTCTCTTGTGCTCTGAACGCTCCATATCTGAAATGAGACTACCAATTTTCCAATTGTAATGATGCTTGTATAAAAAGCTGTGCATGACCATCAGCGGAGAAAGTTCACTTAAAGATCAATATTCACTTAAAGATCTTTACAAGTTTTCCCTCTGATAACAGTAAACAGAAGTATAAAAGAACCATATCATACTTCTGCTCTTGTAACGAGGATTACTTCCTTTTCTTAGACCTCACCAACTATGTGTGTGGGACTCACGTATAAACTAGTAAAAAAATATTTCTAAAGAATGGTCACCGAAAAAAAAAAAAACAATGTAATATGGAAACCCATTCTTCCATGTAGGTACCATTGAACCCTGAATCAAATGCTGAATCATAACAGAGAGAGACCACCCTTACTATCAGAAGCGAAAAGAAAAAAAAAAGAATAGAACACGAGAGAAGAGGTGATAACGAAAGGATATATTCACGAGGAAGCGCGGAAAAGGGCGTAAAAAAGGAAGACATAATAAAGAAATAAATGGAGAAAGAACGGAGAGAAGATGGATATAAAAATGGATGTTGTAGAAAAGAAGAATAGAGGCAACAGAGGTGAAAGACGTAATGGAGAAGGAAGGAGAATAAATATGTTTGTAAAAAGCAAGGGGGTGAAACCCTGGGTACGTGACAGGCTTTGAAATGATATCAGTATTAAAGAAAATGTTCACAAGGGCGGAAACGAAAGAACGGATAAGACAATCTGGTAAATAGTGAAGAAGGTCTAATCCAATTCTTTTAGCACGTAGATAACGCCTAAACAAAAGAAGAAGAGTTCTGCTGATAACATAATGTTGTGACTTGTACAAGCAGTACGTGACTGAAGAACACAATATTCTTCAATTTTGTATAAATGCAATACAAAAGACATCAACAGTGGAATACTATCTTCAGGAATCTTCTTTGAAAAGAATTTTTATATATTCATTTATTACAATTATCTAATTCCTTTCTTTGAGGTGATCCAGGTTCGATCCCATGTATGTAAGATAGCAAATAACATTGTTTTCCACAGATACTTTTCCTCTCTTCATTAAGTTTATCCCACACATTATTTCGAAGTAAGACAGTTGCAGTTACCCTGTCTCGCTTTTATTATAGCGGGAAATGTTAAAAATGACTGTAAAGGCTCGATTATTGACAATAGGCGTATTTGGCAGCATATTTTGCCTATCTTTCCAATGCATTTTGTATGAAGAGACAATATTGAAAATAATCCAATGAAATTCAAGAGAACAGTATTCAAACTTTCTCCAGAAACAAATTGAATCCTTAATCAGAGGATAATACGTGCATTGTTTAAATCCTAAACTACTCTGGTGAAAATAAGTTACACTTACTCTTTTTAAGGGTCTGACAAACTCCAATTGTTTCTTTTGTGAATATTGATTTTATGTATGTTTCCCCCTTACTTCCACGGTTAAATCAGTGTTGTTGTGCTTGTTTCTCGTATTACGAAGTTACCAATATATGAAATCGTTGAACGATTAAACACAATCTGCTGAGAGGTTTACTAGTTTCAGCTCGAGAAATATGAGATTGGAAGAGATTGTTTCACCAACAATGAATATATTTTCTTCTGTATATTTTTGTTAGTTTCATCTTCAGATATGAAATGTAAAACTGCACTGAAAATATCTGTCACCTCTTCCTTTCATATCATCACTGTTATGCATTCCGCTAATCCAGGCCTGTATCCAGGGGGGTCTAGAGGGGCCGGCCTTCCTAAATTTTGGCTGGCCCCCCTAAAATTTTCACGGTAGATTGGCAAATGAACTATAATATGGTTGCATCGGGCCCCCCTAACTTCATCCCCCCCCCCTACATTTTTGGGCTGGCTATAGGTCTGCGCTAATCGTTACTAGTAAAAGAATGAGCTAGTTTCTAAAAGAAAAAAATATAGCCAAACTCACTTCCTAGAGAAACAGAGATCGACAACACAGGAGTGAAAGTAATAAAAATGGGAAATGAAAGCAGGAAGACATACAGGTGAAAATGTAAATTGAAATATATAATTAAATTGTCTTCAAAATAATAGAGATCATTCTAGTGATTCGGTCTCTTTGGACACACTGGACATTTTAGTCTCACTGAATCAATTGGTCTTGCTAACCATTCAGTTGGAAAAGGATTTAGATTTCTGGGCTGTCTTGATTTATGGTCATGTTAGCCCGTCACGTATGAGGGATGACGTTCCTTGGCGAGCACACCATCCGGGGAAAGGGAAAGAAGAAAGGATTGGAGAAGGAAGGAAGCAGCCTGGGACCTATATAGTAGCTACCATCCCGGCATTTGCCTGGTGTGAATGAGTAAAACCAGGAAAACCTCATTCAGGATGTCTGGCCTGAAAAAGTTTTTTACATCTTTTCGACAGAGTGCCCACACCGGAAATCGAATCAGGGACCGCTCGAGACAGTTAGCGACTATGCTACGCGAGGCCACCACTCAGTTGGAAAAGACGTCCAACTCTTTATGTTGTTATGTTAAAACGTGAAAGAGGAAGTTCAGAAAACGCAGAAGTCTTCTGCAGACAGTTCAATATTATTTAGTTGATTTCAGTTCTCATAAGCTTCTAGTTTCTGTGTAAACTATTAATCTGATCCACATCTTAATCATTACTTTGCACTAGCTAGATCAAAGATGATTATAGAAAATTTGTATACTACCAAAATCACTGGAATGTAAATTACGGGTAGAAAAGATACCGAAGTCATCTAATGAGTATGTTTAAATTTTGAGTGACAGTTGGAGTTTGTGAAACACCTACCAGAGTAGTTAAAGATTAATAATTATATTTTGTTCATTCTTAAGTCAATCTTGTTCCTCAAAACACACTTCCAACAGTGTCTCAAGTTCAACAATGGAAAGAAACAAAACATTTTCTCATTAGTGATTCAATTTGTTGTCGGGCAAAGTTTGAATATTGCTCTGTTGAATTTAATTCAATTATTGTGAATATTGTCGCTAGACGCAAAATGCATTTGACAGACAGGAGATACGTGCTGCCATCTGTTTTTGATAGTGGAGCCTTTACACTCACCTTAAGATTTCTTAAAATTTCTATACACAATTGCTATTATCTTTTCACATTGTAATAGTACAGTGTAACTCCATTTACCTAAACCAGGGGCGGATCGCGAAGAGGGGGGGATCGGGGAGATTGCACCCCCAAAAGAGGAAACTTATTTTATATATAAATAAAACTCATCTCAAAGTTTGGAGCTCTTATAAGTAGCTCTAAGTAGCAGTATTACAACCCTCCCAGAAGTCCGTCCTGGATCCGCCCCTGACCCAAACTGATAAGGATAATCCGGATAATTAGGGAATCTATAAACAAATCTGGGATAAAACGTGGCATATCTCACAAGTTATGTTGAGATATCTCTACAACCGTTTCTGTTTAATAAAAGGGTAAGCCTAATCTAAAGTTTGAAAATAAGAGAAGTTTTCATATAAGCAACTAATTAAAAGATACGAGCCACCGCACTAAACCTTCTCGCTCCGATTCCTTAAACTAGGTCTAAATCTTGTGATGCTGCAGTTACCAATGCTCCATTTTCTAGTGAATTATGAACAAAATTATAAGGCTTTAAAAAAGAAAAAATGTCGTTCAAAGAAAACTCATCCCAAAAGTAAACTATGGATTACAGATTCTTTCATGAGGCATCACCTATGTTGTATATATCAAGATTATAAATGAAATACTTATTTATACAATATCTTCAAAATTGCATGTATATTTTAAAAAATAATAAAAGAGAAAGCTTACCCCACAGATAAAGTACATCTCATGGATATTTTCAGGAAGTCGTTTACGTAACATTATAGGATTATTAATTAAGTGTTTGTTTATGAAGAAAACAAAATCGCCCAAGTCATTTTTGAGAAAATCAAAAGTAGCCTACTGATCGCAAATCATAAACTATCCATTTTGAATTCTTTCAGTACAAAGTGTTATACCATATTGTCAGATTAAGTGAAATATTTATTAATAAATTATGGACAAGATGCCCTAGTCGTTTTTGAGAAAATCGTGCTAAAAGAACTCACCCCAAGTACAAACTACCACTTTCCCAGAAGTATAACAAACTTATGGCACAAATGTAGGGTTGTTAATAAGCTATTAATGAATATAACTATATTCAGAACTGTTTTCGAGAAAATTCTTATTTTTGGAGGTAGGAATAAAATTCGATTCCTTCTAGAAAATGTTAAACCCCGCGTCACTGAGAGGTAAATAACATTTTAAAGATGCTATCTAGTTCACTTTCTAAATTCTATGGCTTTCTTCATTACCTTCAATTTATTTACCAGAATCTCTCACACAAAAAGTTTCTGTAGACTCTTTCAATTATTAATATGCAATAACTCGTGCTTCTTCATAGTCTGCTATTCGAATCTAAGGCACAATTCTTCTACCAAAATTTCAGGTATAAAATCGGGGGTGCGTCTTGCAATCACATACAAAGTGATGGTGAAAGTTTGTGTTCAGACGGTGAAAGTGCTTAAGCAGGATATCCTCTGTTCACATTGTACGATTGTAAGGTAGTACCTTTGTTCTCTTTTTAATCTTGACATGTAAATGTTTAGTTAGAATAAACAAACCCGTATGATTTAATTTGTACTGTCAAATTTTGAGTTGCTTCACTGAACACCCAGGATGCGTCTTACTTAGAACTGAATACAAAAAATTGGCAAAACTTTTGAAGTTCAGAAATGGGGGTGCGTCTTAGAATTGAGTACATACAGTAGTTAAAATACATTGAAGCTAAAGTTAATTAGAAGGTATTTTTAAAAAGCCGTTTCAGAAGTATTAAAATGTAAAGCTTACCATGGGCAAGGTAAATCACTATTGAAAACGAAAAGATTCCATCTTTAGAAAGAACAAATAATAACTTATAATAATTTTGAAACTGATATTCTTAGGGATGCGCACGAGACGAGTCGAGACAGAATTTTTCTGACAAAATTCGAGTCGAGACACAGCTCTTCCAATAGAGAAATATATATTTTTCGAGTCGAGACATCGCTTTTACAGCACATTTTTGAGATGAGACAGCCTCAAATCTTGTCTCGTGCGCATCCCTAGATATTACATTTATTCTTTAACAACCATAATAATACATTTCATTGTGTAACTTATTATTATTCGGTTAGCACGTTCTCCGCATCTTGTACTTTACCGTATTCTCTTTTCGGTTCATTATTTTTATTTGTATGCGAAGACTGCATCTTGTAAAAACTAAATTTGGTGGAA
Source organism: Thermobia domestica (assembly GCF_964235325.1). Lineage (NCBI taxonomy): Eukaryota > Metazoa > Arthropoda > Insecta > Zygentoma > Lepismatidae > Thermobia > Thermobia domestica. The sequence continues at coordinate 61,067,529 of NC_137463.1, forward strand.
TGATCGAAATTATTATGAGTTTTTGTATTAGAACAGATCATCAATAGAGGTAAGACCTAGTTGTATCAAGCCTCTTCGGAAATTATCATGTGAAGCGAATGGGAAAATTATTCTACTATTACTACATGTTTCTTTCGAATTGCTTCTCGGCAGGTAATATAATATACTGAAGTTCTTTCATTCACACAATGCAAATATGCAATTAATTTCCATAGGTCCCATAGGAAGGACGGATAGAAAAATTAGTGATAAGCCAATAGCTTGTTCAAATAGGTAAGAGATAGCAAGTAATTAATGGCTGTCTGATGCGAATTAAACGTCCATGCACAAAAAACTGAAATGGAAGGCATGGGCTACGGCCCGAAACTTCTATAAATCAAAAACACGCCAAGATAAGTCTGAACTCTGAAGTAGGTAAGTACCGTCATGTTCAGCAGGGATTACGACAGTTGCATCTCTAGACGTGTAATACAATTAAGAGGCAAGGGATCTAACTTGAACCCAGTACTCAGACCATCGCCATCATCAAGACAAGCCCAAAGTAGGTAAGTGTCTAATATTCCATTTGCATTGCTGAAATGTATCCTAATTACTGTTTAGTTTACGGTTTTGTACTGTTTGATAAACCTAACATAATCAGATTGTATTTGCTTATGTTTACTGATACCAAATGACATAATATTCTTGTTTCGACGAAAGTAAAAATTATAACTTCTTCTTAACGTGTTCATTATCGCTCATTTTTGAACCGCAGTAATCCAAGACGCATATTTTTAGTGGTTTTCACTATGCCCACCCCGAGTAACGCATTTGACATTACGTATTCATTTTGTCTTTTTTAAATTTGCCGTTAGAAACCACTTTTAAAGTGCATTGGTAATAATACATCATCAATATCACCTCCGTTCTCCCATCTACATATAGCCTATACTAGGGCGACCGGAATTAGAAAGAAGAAGAAGAAAAAAAGACATTCCACAAACTGTCATAATCTGACGGAACTCCGTAGGTTATGTTTCTATTCATGCCGGTGAGGAAGAAGTCTCTAGGTTTTCAAAATAAATTTTTATTCACTTAAGCTTACTTCAGTTTTAATATTTGCATTATTCTTTTAAACAGAAACCAGAATCAATTGTTTTTGAATTTATATTCTTTTGATGATTGAATTTCTTAAAACTATTGGTCAATTCAAGAAATTTCTAGTATACTGTGTAACTTCGAGCCAAAAACGAGACGCTTTTTTTTTTTTTATTTTTATAGAACGGGACATTTTGCGTTGTTTGCGTTTTTCTCGGGATATCGGACAACTTTGTGCAAAAAGACGCAATCCCGTTAAAAGCTGGACGTCTGATCACGCTATTCTATACTAACTCCCTGGTATCACGGTTATTCAGTGGAAGAGTTGTTATATACGTAAGTGTGTAAGCGATAGAACGTATCGTCCTGTGCAGTATTCTGATAGCAGTTTGACGTGGTTTATCGTTTCGCCTCTTTCTTGTGGGTGGATTGTGCAAGTAACTATATATTGTAGTATACTATGTGTTAACTTATTAGAAAAAAATACTATCAATTGTATCGTTATTTGAGGAGGACAAAAGTAATAATCGACCTTCGCTAGAAGTATTATTTAAACAGTATTGCCATGACAATTATTGCTCTCAAACTTCACTGAAATTTCTCTATAGCTCAAAATAGGGCCGTAGTACATTCACAAATTTCTTGCGAAGCATTGCTGCTGTACCTAGTACTACGAGCTTCAGCGAGTTAAGAAGAGGTTGATGTAGTCAGCACCATAGTTTGGTTGCTTATATTTCCAATATTTCCCCAGACTGAAATTCTTCCTCGTGACTGCAGCTACCAATTTACCCATATTTTAGCGACTAACTGAGATTTTGTCAGACTCAACTATATATATATATATATATATATATATATATATATATATATATATATATATATATATATATATATATATATATATATATATATATATATTTCAAGATTTAAAATAAAATTATTCTTGATCTGTTTTGAGGAATATGAGTGGGTATTAGTAGGTTTCATTTTACAGATTTGGGAACCCTACTCGTGGTTAGTGTAGACACTTTCGGCGCGGGAGATACGCATACAACTTCCTATGGCAGCCCATGATGTTCGGATCCCCTATTGAGCTGTAGGACCACGTTTCATATAGCTTAGATGTTGAAAGAGACGTTAAACCCTACAACCATCGAACTATGTATAATACAAATACGAAGTGAACTCGAACTGTCCAGTTGGTAGGATGATGATGTATTATTTACAGTGTTGGCTTCAGGTGCTGGACTAGGAGTCCCTAAAGTTTCCTCTGGGCATTACTATGATAGTCCTCAAACTGAGTTACTAGTATCCTCGTACTAGTGTAGCCCGCGAGACAAAAAAATCCTCGTCTCGTCTCGAAAACAAGAAAAGAATCGAAATGGGACGTATTCTTCTAAATTCGAGACGAGAAAAGTAACATGACAATTCTTGTCTCGGTTTCACAACGAGACAAAAAGAAAAAATCACGAGTCTCGAGGGCAACACTAGTTTATCCAAATCTTAGGCCTCAAACTGTTCTAGTATTACATTCAGAATAGTATAAGAAACTATAAATGGATAAAGTGATTGCAAAAACATAACGACGACCATTTAGCAACGTTTAAGGAAACGCAAATCATCACACAGTGCACGTCAAAAAAAAAAAAAAAAAAAATATATATATATATATATATATATATATATTATATATATATAACTAACTAACTAACTAACTCTATGGCCTATGGAACCCGGAGGTTCAGTACCGCGTTCACAAAAGCTCTCCACTGACTTCTATCTATCTATATTTTAAAAAATTATATATATTTTAAATTTTCTTGTATCACCATTCGTTTACCTTCCATAACGCACAAGTACTCTGATCACTTCGAGAAAAAAGATGACACCAAAAATTAAGAAGAAAAAAGATGACACCAAAAATTTTGAAAATAAATTTGCAATTCAAGATGGGAAAATTTTCGAATTGAGACTAGGCGATAAAAATATTCTTCGAGAATTGAGACGAGACGATATTTCTAAAAGCTTTGAAGACGAGACGCCAAATATTATTTTTCGTCTCGTCTTATGATTAACATTACTTATGAACACCATCCTTCGTTATTTAACCTATTCTTTCAACCATAAAACATTCATAGCTGAAATCCTTACATTAATGAAAACATGGACTTTCTGAAAATGACGAATCTTGAAATGTGTAGGACGCTATATCGTTAAATGTCAAAATTTAAACGACTCTTCTATAAAATTATAAAATCAAGATGGGCGACTTCGCCCCTTCACCGACGTACTGTTTAAAATATCTTTTAGATATGGTTTAAAATTTCTATACGTAGTTTCTAAAGTTTTTTTTTAAACATTGTGATAGTTAAGTGGAAATCAAATTGTTCCAATTTCATGTATCTATTCTGGACATAATTCGGATAGTACATCTGGAACTACTGGGATGGTAGTGATATATTAATAATAAGTTCAAAGATAGAATTTGTTCCTCGGACATTGAATCCACATCACAAAGCAATTACTCGCTATGCCTTACTGTTTATTGTTCTATGCTGATAAAGGTTGAAACTTAAAATCGTTAATTTGAACCACTTCCTGTTTGAATAAAGAGTTAAAAAAGAAGAACCTACGCTTGGGAAGCAGAATCGGTTGTAAAAAATATTACATCTCGATATCTCTTGCTGATTTTATTTTAGGGAAGTATTGAAACCGGAAGTAATAGTATATTTCAGCCACTTCCAGTGTTGGTAGTGTTAAGGGGTGTGATGTTATGTTATTTTTGGCACACTGAATCGATTGCTGAAAACAGCTTTTCGCTACCTATTACTAGGCCTATTTTTGTTCTATAGCGATAAATGTTGAAACCGGAAGTGGTTAAATTTAAGCACTTCCGGATTCAGTAGAGGGTTAAAGATGGATATAGAATCTACTCTTGGGGAGCTGAATCGATTGCTAGAAGATGCACCTCGATACAGAGGCAGATCCAAGCTGCCTAGGTAAGTGTTTGCGGGGGTGGTCGTTCAAAGTCAAATCAAGATAAGAGTGTCCTGCAAAAATAATAATAATAATAAAATAATAATAGCCTAAAAATAAAATAAAGTAAAATAAATAAATAAAAAAATTTAGAGAGTCCCGAGGAAACCCATAGCATGGTATTTGTCCACCACAAAGTCCACACGGCGCGAGCTGGGATCGAACCAGGGACCCCAAGCACCGGAGGTGAACTCTCTAACACTAAGCCAACGCGGCCCCCTAATATTAAATTTGAGTCACTTCCGATTTTGGTAAAGTGTTCGGAATAGTCCTATTACGTTGCCTTGAGACGCTGAATCGTTTGTGAAAACCACTTTTCGCCGTTACCGTTTTCGTTTTATCGCGATAAATGATGAAACCGGAAATAACTAATTTCAACCACTTCCTGTTTGAATACGGCGTTAACGGAGGAGACGTAACCTACCGTTGGGATGCTTAATTGATTACAAAGAACCGCGGCTCGATATCTTTTACTGTTTTGGCTCTGATGCCTGTCGACAGACGGACGAACGTACAAAGCCGTTCTATAAGGTTTCCGACACTTATCCATAGCATAGTTTGGAGATCTAATAATTTTCTAAAATTACTTTTGTTTAATAGAAAAGTACATAAAGTATGTTTAGAATTGGATCACGTTTACTACAAAGAACTAAAAAATACAGAAAATTCCAATTAAAGCTAACTTTTAACGTTGATTTAAATAGGAATTGCATTTCTAGATGTACTTTTGACCTTTTTTTAGCTATCGTAGTGGTATATATTGTGATACTGAACTTTTTTTTTTTTTTTTTTTTTTTTTTTACGTTTACCCGCTTAAAGGGTTGCGCCCTTTCTTCGGGAAGAGGTCGGATTGTATAGGAGCATCAATTTTAATATGAGAGGGTCTAGGTGGTGTTTAGTCATCTTTATTTAACATTTTATTCAGTTCACTCATAGGGATGGGCATCAATTAAATGAGGGCAATTTTCATCTGCCATGGATGCTAAGGAAGATCGTCTGGCTGACATATAAGTCGTAGTCGTTCCTTAACTTCGGCGCTGTGATACTGATCAGGAGCTCGGGTAATTGAAATTATACTGTACTCCAGTTTGTGACTTATACTAAATTCATCTCAAATAAGACTAGGTATAAAGTAATAATAATAAAAAAGCGACTTCTTCATTTACCTTTAAGTTATGTACTATAATTAGAAAAAATATAATACGGGAGAGCCTTGCGGAGACATTTTGAATGTTTCATCCCATAACGTCAGCCAAAGCGCAATCTCATGGCAGTTAAAAGCATTAAAATTCAGGTTAATTAGAAGATGTTAAACACATACACACACACACACACATACATACATACATACACACATGCACACAGAAGTATTAAAATTTATGGTTTACCATAGAAATTACCATCCTAAAAGGAAGAAAAAAAAGTCAAATTCCAGGTGCGTATTAACACCTTCAGAAAGAACAAATAACCCAGCCCTTTAATTTGGAAAAAAATATTCTAGGTATTTATTAACAACTTAAGAAAAAAAAAAACAGATTTTATTTTATAATTTATTATTTTTCAGTTAGCACGTTCCTGGCTTCTTGTACTTTACCACATTTTCTTTTCGGTTCATTCGTCTTACTTTTTCTTTTTAAATTTTTGATTCCTCTATTGTTATCTTATTCTTCTATCTTCGTTTGATTTTTTTGTACACTGGAAAATACATCCTTGGTTGAAATCGTGACTTTCAATCATATACAGTCACTCCCTACAAATACCATCTTTAATACTGCATCTGAAGACTCCTCCGAAAAGATATATTGATAAATTTAATTAGATAGGCTTTTCAAAAGGAAAGGAAGAGATCTTCCGAAGGTGGCTGAATGAAATATGATCTTGAGAAGAGCGATAACTACATACAATAGCTGTGAAATTTCATTCTATTATCTGAACAATTAGCTTCCTCAGATATTTCTAGCAGTGACGGACAAATACTTAAAACTATTATCAATACCTATCTTTAAAACCACAAACTACCGCCGAACACCATAGTATCTGTCATTCATCACGTTGTTGGCTCAAAATACTTACATAATGAGTATCGCTGCACTTGTATTCCAGGTTCTTTTTACATTGCCGCTCCAAAAAATATCACTCACGGACTAATAAAACATACTCTTGCAGTAAGGGAACGCCCAATAAATTTTATTGGAAGAAATTGAATCAACTCATGGACAAAGGCAGTAAATTTTTTCTTCTCCTAATTGTAGGTAACATAGTACATGAAATACACAAAAAGTAAATATTGTTACTAATGGTCTACAACAAATATACACTTTTTAATTCAATATATCAATGGGGCGCGGTGGCTCAATGATACAGCGCTTACCTCTGGTGCGTGGGATCTCTGGTTCGACCCCGAGACAAGTAAGTTTGTGGGGACAACATCGTGTCCGTAGGTTTTCTCGGGGGTACGTACTTCCGTTTCCTTTCACTTTCTCATTCCACCAATTTTTCCGTCACCATTCGCTTGTCTTAATCATCCTTAATTAGCCTAAAGACCATATTAGTATTACGTTAAACTGAAATATTTAAGCTTTTTTTCAATATATCAAGACGAAAATTTCAAAATCCTATGAATTGCATTGCACAGCAAACTGTATAATAAATACCAGCCTCTGAAATTCAATTTTTACTTTGTCCTCAAAAATGACAATCCTTTAACCAGTATGTCCCGCAGTCCCATAGGGTGTGTCGCGAAATTTTAGAATTTAAGAGTCGTGAAGCATTTAATAATTAGAATCTACTGGAAAGTATTTGAAAGAATGTGCATGTTTTGGCTTCAAAATAGTGCTTGCTGTTAAGTTCGATTTCACACTGGAGTTACGTAAATGCTCACTCCCGTTTCCTCCTTTGGGGGTCACTCACATCTGTAACGTTCCTCTTTGAGCGTTACATTTTCTCAAAGAGAATATTTGCGGAAATGTTCAATCAGCTCTCAGCTAATACTATTTCTTTTTATTTTCTCAAGTCTCGACTCTCATGAAGGATTCAAGATGGTCGACAATTGGACTAGTGCGTGTAGATGTAGTATGCTACTTTCCTTTGTACGTCTATGGTTTGCGTTGAGCGGCTTTTAAGAGTAGCTCGGATCGTTTGAAATAATTTAAATTTTTGTGTTTCATGTAAAACGGAAGGATTATTATGAATCTGCATATATAAATGCCCGTTTGTATAATTTTTATTCTCCTTTAGTTATATTTGTTTTATTATAAAATCTGTTATTTCCATTCTACGCTCTGATGCGTAGTATGGAATGACCAATCCGGAAGTGAGAGGGCTGCGGAGAGCCCCCTCTGGTTCACCTTTTCTTTGTACTACGAACTGCGAACTTGGCCGTGGTGAGGTGAAAAGCACGATTGTCCATATTTTCGGATATTAATTTACAGTGAATTATGCAGTGAGTGGCCGTTCTTTAATATAAATATTTAAAGAAGCTGTTTAGTCGAACGGTATGCTAGGCTAGCGGGTATAAACAAGAATCACAAGAGAACTTACTCAAATATTCGACCTGTGCGTTTTGGAATATGGCTGGGATTGGTTAGATATTTCCTAACTGTTAATGTGATGAAAGCTGAAGTTCAGAAATCCCTTTTGTGCTGTCTCCGAGACTGAACTCGATTGATGTATGGCCTCCTTCTCTTGACGTTGTAAATTTCCGTCCACCCTTACTACGTTTTCTTGGCAAGGGACTTCGTCCTATATTACTTGTTGTCAGCTCAGCCTGCCTCTCCGGAATTTAATGTGTCTAACTGTGGTCGCTGTTGTGAGGATGAACATTGCAGCAGCTTTGCAGTGATTGTTTGTCTACCTGGTGGAGATAGCAGTGGAACGTATGCTTTGCTGTTAACCAAGGAGGGGTCGTCGTGTGATCAATCCACGCCGAGGTTATGGCTGTACACATGGTGAGATGTTGGAGGAGGAGTCAGGACCGGTCGCCACCCTGGAGTGCTGTTTCACAGTGTTTCCTCAGTGTCCCTATTCGTAAAGTGAAACCACGGTCGGGTGAGCTTTGGTAACTGTCTACTAGGTAAATATGTCTTTTTCTTTTATTCCGTCTTGTGAAGAAACTGGTATCATCCGGGAAGTTGCGGAAGAAATTGTCCACCGTTTATAGTTGTCCAAATTATTTAAAATATAACATCTAACGTCATATTAATGTCTTCGTGTGTTCATTATCTTACTACAGATTACTTATGAACAAACAATAATATACGTTCAATAATTCTCAGTTTTCTTGGTGTATACATATATATATATATTATCCGAGTCAGTTTATAATGTCCATAATATTGTCCGAAATGAGTTTTGTCCGTAATATGTCCGAGTAAACGAGAGTGAGTCTCTATCCAGTAAGTTGAATCATACGCCAGCGGGGTAGTCTGATATCAAAGCCGTTTCTCTCTTGCTCTGAATAAAAATCATCTCTTAGAGTTGTCTAGATGTATAATATATTACTCGCTGCCATCTAGCACATGTATGTGAGCAACAGGTATTCCGTATTGTTTATTCTCTCAGGTATTCTATTTGATAAATTAAGGATTGATTAGCGATGGCTAGTTTACGTCTGTCTAGCAGCGGGCATTCCGTATTGTTCATCAATAACTATACACGTAAGTATATCTATATAATTTACAATCTAAGCATCAAGTCGCCGCACCCCAAGTTTGCATTCTCGAATTGTCCTGTTACGTTTGATTGTGATGTTGCTCACTAGATCAGTGAGGCACGTTAAGACGGTGGGTGTACGATACCACTCGTACTTCAATGCGGGAGTGTCAGAAGTCGAGTCTAATTTCATTGGCTGGTTTTGTGTTCCCCATAATGTGCTACAGAGTTTAATGTTATTACCGCCGCTGCTAATAGTAAATGTCGAGGGAAATGCCCTCTTAGCAGTTGGATGCGGGTGAAGTGGAGAAGTTATGTACTAAAAGGGGGAAGGTTAATCGACGCAGCCGTAGGTCTCTCTCTTTGCAAGGAGATGTTTACGAGTGGTAATGTAATCGGTAAATTTCCTTTGGTGAAGTAGCCTACCAAGGACTTTATGCTATTGTTTAGAAATGTAAACAACTCTCTTACTGTTAGTACAGTGTGGCTTAATTTATATTGTTATTCACGTTTGAGTTGTGTTGGCGCTAAAGGGTTTGAGAAACTTAAACGGAATACAAAGTTTTTTTTTCCTGAATCTAGCTATCCACGATCATAAATGTCAATGAGAGTCTTTTGTTATACGTTTATTACAAGGAAAGTTAAATAAACAGAGATGCAAGATATATGGTGTTATCTTAAATGATTTTTTTCTTTCTTTCTTTTCCTCGTCTTTTCCTTAGCATTGACAACGCAAGTAGTGTACAAGAATCTGGAGTAAGTAGCGTTGTGTTTACTGGTCTATAAATTATAGTGTAAGAAGGAATAACGGCGACCCAATGTTTTTTTTTCTTCCTTCGTTCCCTTAATGTCAGCTACGGATACAAATTCAAGGTAATATAAGACGCAAGGTAGCGCTTTTCAGGTTTGGTTCCCATAGCCAAAATTCTAATTATTGGAAAAGGTGACGCCGCAAGTTTGGCTACCCAGCCATAGAATCGAACTAGCGTAACCAGCGGTCTTCAAGTTTGGCGAACCCAGCTGTAGGATTATTTTATTGTCTAAAATGTTACACTATTTTTGTCGTGTCATGCGGGAAGAAACGAGTGATACGGACTGTCGCGTTGGTGTTGATGAGATATACTGGATAGAGCTCACATATGTTTATGTTTATTAGACTTATAAGTCAGTTAGTAAGAATGTCGGCTGAGTCGAGGAATCTTCCTCCTAATGGAGATGATATTATTTGTGTTTGTTGTAGTGAACCTCTTGCTGCCGCGGAACAAATTGATTCTGATAAGAAACGTGCTATATCTTGTGACAGGTGTCACGAATGGTCACATTTTGTTTGTGTTAAGTTAAAAGATACATCTAGTGTTTTTGAAGCTGTTAGCTCAGATTCTTTTGTTTGGGTTTGTCCTAAATGCGACGTGCATGTTTCTCCTGAAGTGTCGGAACGTGAGAATGAATCACCTCCCAAGCATTTTTCTTCGCCTAAGTCCCCGCAAGGTAGCGAAAAAGGGACGGAGCGGATGAGTGAACTTGCTGAAATGTTCGCTCTTGTATTGAGAAAGATAGAAAGTAATGCTAATATTAATAGCAAAATAGAAAGTAAGATAGCAGAAAGTAATGAAAAAGCTGAAGCTAATAATGCTAGAATTCAGGAGTGCATTGTTGAAAATGTACATAACCTTTCCACTACAATTAATAAAATTGATGAAAGAATAGGTAGTGTAGAAAACCTTTGTAGTTCTCTCACTGTTAATCAAAAAGATTTGCAAGCGCAGTTAGATACTGTGAAAACGGAAGTTGATAATAATAAGTTGTGTATTGAGTCTGTTGAATCTCGTGTTGATTCTGTAGAAAAGGAAACAGAATCTCATTATAAAGCATTAAAGATTGTTTTTGATAAAATTAAGAAACTTGAAAACGAAAATGAGGAAGTGAAAATTGAACTAGAAGGGTGCAATAATAGTCAATCTAAGCTTTTCTCTGAAGTGTTAACCCTAACTAACAAAGTGGATAAATTGCAGAAACCTAAATTTACGTCAGTTGAGTGTGGGAGCCTGAGTAAAGAAGGTGTTCCCTGTAAACGTCCTTGTACTAGTGAAAATTCTGTAGTGTTGTTTTCTGAGTCAAGGGATAATTTGCCTGTCAATACTATTGTTAGTACGCCTGCTGAACGTAATGTGTCTATTACTAGTTCTGTTAGCTATCTGAGTAAACCTGTGTTTGTGCAATCAGAACCAGATATTAAATACGAGTTTCCAGCTAGTCCTAGTGAAACCAAAGTAATTGCTAGTGCCTTAAATGTTTTTCCAAATGTTAATTCTTCTGTTTATTACAGCAATAATGTAAGTAATAGTACTCGTACTACTGACACTGTCACATGGTCAATGTCGAGAGGGATTACTTCTCATGTTGGGAATAGCCCACCAGTGTTTAATACTAGCTATTTAAAGCCTAGTTATGATCCTAGTGTTTTTCACACTGCTATTGTGCCGAATAATCCGGTACCGCGAAACAGTGTTCCACCTTTAGTGGTATAGCACCGCATTCATTGCCTTTTGCGATTAAGCAGAAAGATTTACAATCTTTTCCTTCGTATTCTGGGGATATCAAACCTGGAGCCCCAAGGAAGTTTTTGAGGGATCTTGAGAAATGTTTAAGTATGTATTCACTTACTGATGGAGATAAACTACGGGTCGTAGAATATTGTATGGTGCGAGCCGCGTTTGCTTGGTATAGCTCAGTAGCTCCTGAAATTAAAACTTATCAAGATTTTGTGCGTCTTTTTAAGAATCAGTATTGTTCGCCTCAGATAGAGCGTGCACAGAAGAAGTCGTTGCAATCTTTGCGCTATGATAAGACGAAATTTGCTTCATTGTTAGATTACGTTTGGTTTGTAGTTGAAAGTTACTACAATATATGCGAAACCCCGAGTACTTCGGAACTTGTGGAATTAATTTTGAATTGTTTACCGCCTAGGGACATGCGTTTGCTGTCCGTTCAGCAGTATAATAGTGTTGATGAATTAATGAGTAAAGTAGCGTTATTATCTGGGATTGAGGATACTTCTATGCATGAAGTTAGGCCTCCGACAAAGAAAGTATTCGCTAAGCAAGCTAAAATCATTAATCGTAATTCAGAACATGTTGACAGTAGCTGTCAAACTGAATTTTTAAGCTATGCTCAGACTGAAAATAGGAATAACAATGACAGTAACAATAATGGTAATAATTATCAGTATAATAATCGATATCGAGGAAATGGTAGAAACCGTTATCGTGGAAGAAATCGAGAACGTAACGGAAGATATCAAAATAATGATAGGAGACGAGATGAAGCATCTTCCAATCCAAGGGATGATCAACCTTCATCTACTTCGGAAAACTAAGGTTGCAGTCTTTTCCGAACACGGGGGGAAACGACTGCTGTATTTCTCCGGTCCCCGTAGATAATGATTCAGAAACTAACGTCAAAACTTATAATGTTTTGGTGGAGTCATTATCTGGAGATGTAAATAATAACGAGAGTAATAATGTCATATCATTTAACGTAAACTTTGTAGTTGAGGAGGATGAAGAAAAGGAAAAGCCCGACTATTATTTTTCTTCTTCCCCCGTTGTCAAAGGAAACATTGGCGGAGTCCAATTAACCTGTACTATTGACTGTGGATCAGATTTATGCCTTTTGGACTGGAATATTTGGAAGCAGTTAAAATTAAAATTTTCATCTGCTAAATTGCGACCATATACTGGTTTGTCGTTAGGTGCCTTTGCTGGTACAGAGAAGTTTTCGGTTCAAGGTGTCCAGATATTTAGTTTAAATATTCAGGGTCATTTATTTGATATTCCGTTGTTTGTCATAAAATATCTTCGAACAGATCTTATTTTGGGTTGTCCATTTTTAGACAAATTCAAAGCTGTTATCGACAGGGAGAGGAAAGAAATCCGATTGCGTGATAATGCTGGTAGTCATGTCGTAATTCCGACTAATCAACCTAGTATTCTTATAGTAGCTTTGTCTTCGAACAAGGTTGAGATCGGGAGGATTGAATGGCCGTCCGATGAGCAGGAATCGCTTCCTTCCGAACTTTTGTGTTCTGATGTCAACATTTTAGAGGTTCCTCCTTCAGTAGAAAATCCAGTTACCTTTTCTGTGTCAGATGTGCATATAGTTCCTGAATCTAACCTTTCAGATACTGAAATTCAGAATTATATCTCATCTCGAGAAGATTTAGATACTAACGTTAAGCAACGTTTATATAATTTGTTACTCCGATATCGTAATATTTTCTGCGAGTATCCTCGTAGGATACGAACGCCCTTGTACAAGATAGAATTAACTGACGAAGAACCTGTCGTAGGACCGTGTTATTCTGTGCCAAAATCCATGGAAATGGAATTTGAGGCAGAATTACAAAAATGGATCGAATTAGGCATAGCCCGTGAACAGACCTCACCGTACCGGAACCCCATGCATTGTGTTCGCAATGCGTCTGGTGCTGTTAGACCTGTAATTGATTTTCGCCTACTGAACCACCGTGTCCGAGCTCCTAAGGATCAGGTGGAACCAATAGGTGATATATTGAACCGTGTAGCGAAAGCGCAATACTTTTCAAAGTTTGACTTCGTCAGGATACTATGGCGTAGGTCTCCATCCTTCGTCATACCCCTGTACGAGTTTTGTTTATAAAGGGCGACAATACGTAATGATGGTCTTACCTCAAGGAATCAAGAGTGCGCCCGCTATTTTCCAGAGCGTCATGCATAGTTACTTCGATCAAAGTACTAAAGATTTTGTCACTTTGTTTCTGGACGATATTTTAATATCTAGCACTTCTCTAGACGAACACTTCGCCCATCTGGAGCGTGTGTTCGAAATTTTTGAACGTGGGAATTTTTCCCTGAATTTCCGGAAGTGTCGTTTCCTTCTGACGGAAGTGAACTTCTTGGGACATATCATTAGTGGTCAGACTGTTAAAGTTGACCCACGTCATAATGAGCCAATCCGTTGCTATCCCATCCCGAAAACCAAGAAAAAGATGCGTCAATTTCTAGGATTATTGGGATGGCGACAGCGGTTCATTCCCAATTATTCGACTCTTACTTCTCCGTTGTACGATCTTATTAAGAAAGATGTTAAGTACAAACTCACTCCTGAAGTTTTGGATCTCTTTTATAAATTGCGGGAAATCGTCAGTAATCCACCTGCGTTGGGACAACCAGATTTCAATTTGCCATTTCACATCCATTCGGATGCTTGTTCTGAGAATTTGGCTGGTTTTCTGGCACAGTACCCTGATGGGTCTGATCATCCAAATGTCATCGCCTACGCTAGTCGTAGAGTTAAACCTCACGAACTTTCATTGTCTTCTTTTCAGTTGGAATTGCTCTCTGTTTTGTTTTTGTGTGAACGTTTTTCACAATATATTCTTGGAAGAACTGCGTATATCCATACGGATAATGCTGCAGTCACTCATTCTTTTTCTATGAAGAACTTAGATACTAGGACGACTCGTATGCTTCTTAAATTACAAAGGTTTGACCTTGTCTTCGAGCATTGTCCTGGGATTCTAAATTTTGTTGCGGATACATTGAGTAGAAATCCACCGGAAGTGCCTTCGAAGTTAGAAGAGTATCATGTCAATTTCTTGTCTGTTCAAGATTCGTCTCTTTTTAACCTGGAGAAAGTCAGGGAAAAGCAGAAGTATGACGACTTCTGTATTAAGTTAAGGTCTTTATTGGATAGTTCCTCGGAACATGTCACTTGCTATCAAGGTTTGTTATATTTCAAGCATAGGAATTCGAACCAATGGCTTTTGGTTATTCCTCAAGAGTTAATAAAAGAAATAATTGGAATAGTCCATTCACGTGGTCATTTCGGAGCTAGGAAATGTATGTCTTTATGTCGTTCTTTATTTTATTGGAAGAAACAAAGACTGTCAATTCGACAGTATATTAGAGATTGTCTTGATTGTGCTGAGACAAAGTTCGCCAATCAGGTAATACTTAAAGAAGAAATTCATATAGAAGCTAGTCGACCTCACGACCGCCTAGCGGTAGATCTCCTTGGGAGGCTCCCAGTTAGTAATGGTTATTATTATATTTTATCTATTATTGATGTTTATTCTAGGTTTGTTTGTTTCTTTCCTTTAAAGACTGCTCATGTTAAAGGTATAATTTCAGTGTTGAAAAAGAATTATTTTTATTTGTTCCCTTATCCTAATGCCATTGTCTCGGATAAAGGTTCACAGTTTATTTCGCGCCTCTGGCAGGACTATTGTAAGGAGCATAATATGAAATCCGTATTAACGTCTAGTTATTCCCCGTCTTCGAATGGTTTGGCAGAAAGGAGCCATAAAGAACTCAACCGAATTATTCGTTTAGAGTGTCATAGTAATCATTCTAAGTGGAGTACTGTACTGAAGCGATGTCAGGAACTCCTAAATTATTCATTATGTAGTAGTATTGATTGTACGCCTGCAGAGCTATTTTTATCTTATTCTGCTATTGAAGCATTTAAAAAGAATTTTCCTTGGCCTGGTGTTCTAGAGAAGACACCTACCCAAGATCGTCATATTACATTGTATCCTAAAGTTACTAATAAAACTAAGAAATCTTTAAAACGAACAGGAAGGGAGGTTAAGTTAGAAGAAGGAGACCTAGTAATGGTTAAACTTCACCATCTTTCCTCTTCAGTTAAAGGAGAATTTGCTAAATATATGAAATGTTTCTCGGGCCCTTTCTTGGCTAGAAGGGTTCTGAAAAACTCAGTGATTTTGCATACCCTCACTGGGGAAAGTGTGGGAACGCAGAATTTCCATAATTTGAAGAAATTCAACTGTTCCAAAGAACGAAGAGATGAACTTCTTCGAAATTATCCATATAAATAACTTCTAACTAATAATATATAGGGTAAAAAAAAAGAGAGAGAAATTTTTTTTTCTTGTCCTCTGGGTGGATGTAACGTTCCTCTTTGAGCGTTACATTTTCTCAAAGAGAATATTTGCGGAAATGTTCAATCAGCTCTCAGCTAATACTATTTCTTTTTATTTTCTCAATTCTCGACTCTCATGAAGGATTCAAGATGGTCGACAATTGGACTAGTGCGTGTAGATGTAGTATGCTACTTTCCTTTGTACGTCTATGGTTTGCGTTGAGCGGCTTTTGAGAGTAGCTCGGATCGTTTGAAATAATTTAAATTTTTGTGTTTCATGTAAAACGGAAGGATTATTATGAATCTGCATATATAAATGCCCGTTTATATAATTTTTATTCTCCTTTAGTTATATTTGTTTTATTATAAAATCTGTTATTTCCATTCTACGCTCTGATGCGTAGTATGGAATGACCAATCCGGAAGTGAGAGGGCTGCGGAGAGCCCCCTCTGGTTCACCTTTTCTTTGTACTACGAACTGCGAACATGGCCGTGGTGAGGTGAAAAGCACGATTGTCCATATTTTCGGATATTAATTTACAGTGAATTATGCAGTGAGTGGCCGTTCTTTAATATAAATATTTAAAGAAGCTGTTTAGTCGAACGGTATGCTAGGCTAGCGGGTATAAACAAGAATCACAAGAGAACTTACTCAAATATTCGACCTGTGCGTTTTGGAATATGGCTGGGATTGGTTAGATATTTCCTAACTGTTAATGTGATGAAAGCTGAAGTTCAGAAATCCCTTTTGTGCTGTCTCCGAGACTGAACTCGATTGATGTATGGCCTCCTTCTCTTGACGTTGTAAATTTCCGTCCACCCTTACTACGTTTTCTTGGCAAGGGACTTCGTCCTATATTACTTGTTGTCAGCTCAGCCTGCCTCTCCGGAATTTAATGTGTCTAACTGTGGTCGCTGTTGTGAGGATGAACATTGCAGCAGCTTTGCAGTGATTGTTTGTCTACCTGGTGGAGATAGCAGTGGAACGTATGCTTTGCTGTTAACCAAGGAGGGGTCGTCGTGTGATCAATCCACGCCGAGGTTATGGCTGTACACATGGTGAGATGTTGGAGGAGGAGTCAGGACCGGTCGCCACCCTGGAGTGCTGTTTCACAGTGTTTCCTCAGTGTCCCTATTCGTAAAGTGAAACCACGGTCGGGTGAGCTTTGGTAACTGTCTACTAGGTAAATATGTCTTTTTCTTTTATTCCGTCTTGTGAAGAAACTGGTATCATCCGGGAAGTTGCGGAAGAAATTGTCCACCGTTTATAGTTGTCCAAATTATTTAAAATATAACATCTAACGTCATATTAATGTCTTCGTGTGTTCATTATCTTACTACAGATTACTTATGAACAAACAATAATATACGTTCAATAATTCTCAGTTTTCTTGGTGTATACATATATATATATATTATCCGAGTCAGTTTATAATGTCCATAATATTGTCCGAAATGAGTTTTGTCCGTAATATGTCCGAGTAAACGAGAGTGAGTCTCTATCCAGTAAGTTGAATCATACGCCAGCGGGGTAGTCTGATATCAAAGCCGTTTCTCTCTTGCTCTGAATAAAAATCATCTCTTAGAGTTGTCTAGATGTATAATATATTACTCGCTGCCATCTAGCACATGTATGTGAGCAACAGGTATTCCGTATTGTTTATTCTCTCAGGTATTCTATTTGATAAATTAAGGATTGATTAGCGATGGCTAGTTTACGTCTGTCTAGCAGCGGGCATTCCGTATTGTTCATCAATAACTATACACGTAAGTATATCTATATAATTTACAATCTAAGCATCAAGTCGCCGCACCCCAAGTTTGCATTCTCGAATTGTCCTGTTACGTTTGATTGTGATGTTGCTCACTAGATCAGTGAGGCACGTTAAGACGGTGGGTGTACGATACCACTCGTACTTCAATGCGGGAGTGTCAGAAGTCGAGTCTAATTTCATTGGCTGGTTTTGTGTTCCCCATAATGTGCTACAGAGTTTAATGTTATTACCGCCGCTGCTAATAGTAAATGTCGAGGGAAATGCCCTCTTAGCAGTTGGATGCGGGTGAAGTGGAGAAGTTATGTACTAAAAGGGGGAAGGTTAATCGACGCAGCCGTAGGTCTCTCTCTTTGCAAGGAGATGTTTACGAGTGGTAATGTAATCGGTAAATTTCCTTTGGTGAAGTAGCCTACCAAGGACTTTATGCTATTGTTTAGAAATGTAAACAACTCTCTTACTGTTAGTACAGTGTGGCTTAATTTATATTGTTATTCACGTTTGAGTTGTGTTGGCGCTAAAGGGTTTGAGAAACTTAAACGGAATACAAAGTTTTTTTTCCTGAATCTAGCTATCCACGATCATAAATGTCAATGAGAGTCTTTTGTTATACGTTTATTACAAGGAAAGTTAAATAAACAGAGATGCAAGATATATGGTGTTATCTTAAATGATTTTTTTCTTTCTTTCTTTTCCTCGTCTTTTCCTTAGCATTGACGACGCAAGTAGTGTACAAGAATCTGGAGTAAGTAGCGTTGTGTTTACTGGTCTATAAATTATAGTGTAAGAAGGAATAACGGCGACCCAATGTTTTTTTTTCTTCCTTCGTTCCCTTAATGTCAGCTACGGATACAAATTCAAGGTAATATAAGACGCAAGGTAGCGCTTTTCAGGTTTGGTTCCCATAGCCAAAATTCTAATTATTGGAAAAGGTGACGCCGCAAGTTTGGCTACCCAGCCATAGAATCGAACTAGCGTAACCAGCGCTCTTCACATCTCGCAAAACTCCATCCTTTCGTGTGCCTAAATTGCATAGGGAATATTTACACAAAATTTCAAATTTCTATGCATATAGTTCCGGAGCGCTGGAGAACAGTAATATCATTCTCAAGGCTCTCTTTTTACCCTTTAGAGGTTGCATCTCGCAACATGCCATTCTATCTGCAACCTAGAGTACAGAAGAATATTAATTCTACAAAATTTTAAACTTCTATTCCTCATTTGGAGATATGGAGACTGCCAGCAAAATCTTTCCAACCCCAATTTTTCTTGTTTTAGAAGTCGAATCTAGCAAATATAAGTCTTATACTTACCTTATATCCAAGCTATACAAGCAAATTATTCTGGCAAAATTTCAAGATTCAACCTTTAATTTTCGGTGATCTACTAATAAGAAAAATCAGTCAGTGGATTTACTCCTATAGATCTAAAAGTTGAATCAAGATCATTCTTACTTCATTCAGTTCCATTACTATTGTCTAGGAGCATATTGTATCCATCATAGTAGATAAATTTGAAGCAAAAAGTATTAAATTTTGAGATTAGGTAATGCATATTTTGAGAAATGATATACAAATAAAAAAAATCCAATCTTTCCAGAAAAAACAGGAAAAGAATTTTTCGGTTGTTTTAAAATTCCCGGAAATTTTACATTAAGCAAGATGCACAAACTAATACACTTCATTTTTATAATTAAGATTCGTATTAAAACAAAAGAAACTTTTTCATAGTCGTTGTGCAGAGATGAATTGGGTCAGTGGGTAGTGGGTCAAAATTTGTGAGTGAGTTAGTGGGACGTGGGTCAACAGGATGTGACACACTGCGATCCTTCATCCCCCTTGATCCACTCTGTCCCTTCGACCCATTCTGCTTAGTGCATTGTAGACAGCATCTTCTGAACACTGGTAAATTTGTCTGCGTTTTACAGTACTTTCACGGCCTCTATTTTCTTCTTTTTTCATTTGTTTCTATTTACTTACCCGAGATGAGTATATCTAAGTGAAAAAAGAACTTCAGGCACTTTTGGATATTGTAATTGTTAGTGATAAGCAAATGCAAGTCCAAGACCAATACCCGAGTGGTCTTGGTCTTGGTCTTGCACACCTAGTCTTGGTCTCGCTTGTAAGAATCTTTCAAGTCTTGCTTTAAAGAAACCTTATGGTTTTCATAGGTAAATTTTACTCTGGATATAAGGGATAACAAATTCTACAATGCGCCAATAGTAACGAAAATACAATGTATGTTTTTAAATGTAATATAGTTTACCTTAGTGTAAGTATGATGATAGTGTACAACATAGGTAATGACCTTTATTTTTTTTTAATGTGTGCCCACGCTTCACTACTTATAAGATAAATTACAACGTTTCGTAATCTTTTTATGTATTTTTTTAAACAAATCCAATACTCCACTGGTTCCCAAACTGGGAAAGCTACCCCTGAGACGTATGAAAGAAAATCAAGACGGCACAGATTATTGAAATACCATGAATTCCAAATCATTTTTACACTCTAAAGGCGTCAGGTTTTTCTTTTCAACCACGATTTATCTAATCCTTATATTAAACAAACTTCCAAATAAAATTAAATGAAATCTTTGAGTATTACGTCCAACGGTTATGTCGGTTAGACTAAAGGAGACGGTGATGATGAGAAATGAATGAAATGGTGAAATCAAGAAAGTGGGAGGAAACGGAAGAACCCCGAGAAAACCCACTAACACGGTGTTTGTCCACCACAAAGTTCACTTGGTGGGAGCAGGGTTTGAACCCAGCACCCCATGCACCAGAGGTGAACACTCTACCGCTGAGCCACCGCGGCCCCTAAACAAACTTCCAATTAAATATTGAGATTTTGTTATACTGATTCCAATATGTACTCTGTGGGGCAGAAACCTGGACATTACGCAAAACAGATGATAAAATTGCAGGTTTTCGAAAGGTGGGCATGAAGAAAAATAGAGAGAATTAGCTGTGTTGAACGGAAAACGAATGAGAATGTGTTAGAAATATTAGCAGTAGGGTAAAAAGATTTTTTTTTTTTTAGATATTGTTAAGAGGAGGAAGAAGAACTGGTTGGGATATTGGCTGAGGAGCGACTGTATTATGAGGGACGTGCTAGAGGATATGGTGGAAGGAAAGACAGGAAGGGAGTGAAGGAGACTTGTTGAAGGAAGGTATTAAAATAGAAAATTGCTACGTCAAGACGAAGAGACTAGCGGAGGATCAACGTACATCGAAGCTTGTCAGTTGTAGCAAGTAAACTGCCAATAATAGCAGAATAGATATGAAGATGATATATTTAGCCATATTCTCAAAATAATAATAATAATAATAATAATAATAATAATAATAAATAAAAGAGAGAGAAAAAATTAAAATAATAATGATTACAATCAAACCTCTTAACATTTTAGAATAATTTCAATGAAAACTAAAAACGACTGAACTATCTATGTTTTTGCGTAACTTCAATTTATATAAATACTTTTGACCTATATTTCGGAAATACAAAATAAAGACATGAAACTCCAAGTTATTTGAAATTACTGTACAAAATCAGCCTCACTTCTGAATATGGATTACTAGCATCAATTTCCACTTCGTTGGGTTAAATTAAAATAATAATAATAATAATAATAATAATAATAATAATAATAATAATAATAATAATAATAATAATAATATTAATAATAATAATAATATGTTTCGTTAGTCAGTCACTTTTCACTATTACTAAAGCGCTCTCTGATATCGGTCATTTTCTATGATTTTTATATTTCTCTCCCCTCCTCCTCCCCAAGTTACGGAGATGAATTTGGATTTAAATGGTATCAGAAGTGTCACTATTCATCTCAGAGACCACGAAAGCTATGTATTCGGCAATAATATCGGTCATTTTCAATAACTTTGTATATCTCCTCCTCCCCCATGTTCCGAGACACGACATCGAAAGTTTCACTGTTGATCTCAATGACCTCGAAAACCATCGATTCGACATTGAGAACGGTCATTTTCGTTAATTTTTTTATATCTTCTTTCTCCCCCTCCCCCAAGTTGCGGTGCTGAATTTGCATTTTGAACGGGATCGGAAGCATCACTGTTTATCTTAGCGACCCCGAAAACTATCGATTCGATATTAATATTTGGTCATTTTTGATCTTTTCTATGTACTCCCGCTTCCCCAAGTTACGAAGCTGAATTTGGTCATGAACGGTATCGGAAGTGTCAGTATTCAACTCAGCGACCTCCAAAACTATGAATTTAACACTAGTATTCGTCCCTGCGCCAAGCTACGGGGTTGAATTTGGATTTAAACAGCATCGGAAGTATCACTGTTTACGTCAGCGACACCAATAACTATAGATTCCACTCTAATATCGGTCATTTTCGATCATTTTTAAATATATCTCATCTCCCTAAGTTGCACCGTCAAAGTGATATGACAGAAACCATCTCAGGTCCGAACCTCATCTATGTTGAAAATGTGATCGAGATCGGTCGAGTGGTTCAAGAGTTATTAAGTTTTATTCATGTTTTGTACATTCCAACCCTCCCCTAAGTTCTATCGTCAAAGGTATATGATAAAAATCACCCCAAGTCCGACCTTTATCTATGTAGTCTATGTTGAAAATTTGATTGAGATCGATCGGTTGATTCAAGAGTAATGAAGTCACAAAGACAGCCTCTTATATATATATATATATATATATATATATATATATATATATATATATATATATATATATATATATATATATATATATATATATATATATTACATATATCTACCTCCTCCCCTTCCCTTACCTTGCACCGTCAGAGTAAAATGATAAAAATCGTTCCAGCCATAAAATTAATCTATGTTGAAAATTTGATCGAGATCGGTCGAGTGGCTCTAGGGTTATTTAAGTCAGAAATTTAGTCACATTTATTTCTATTTATATTGATTTTTGTATATCTCTTACTTCTCCTCCTCCTCTACGTTGCTCCGTCAACCTGAACTGACAAATAACATTCCAGGTTTGAACCTCATCTATGTTATAACTTTGATCGAGATCGGTCAGGTGGTTCAAGAGATTAGGAGTCACAATCCTCGATGTACCGTATACCTAAGGAGGCTAAAAGTTATTTTGATAAACAATTACTATACTTCTAATCATCCGCCCATGAAGTCAAACTTGAGGTCATATGCACTAAGTTTTTGTCAATGCCATGAAAATGTTACTTCGAAAGAATATCCCACGGATGCTTGGGTCTCGGAGCCAAGGCCATACCCATGTAGTCGGCACTTATGGTGTACGGAATTACCGATGTTCAATACTACATTTCTCTTTAGTTTTGGAAGAACATCACTAATATGCTTTGAAATGAAATGATGTACTACAATTATGCACCAAGGCTAAGGGAGACGGGCGATGAGAATTGACTGAAATGATGGAATGAAGAAAGTAGTAGGAAACGGAAATATTCCGAGAAAACCCACGAACACAGTGTTTGCCCACCAAGAAAGCTCACATGGCGCAAAATGACACTGTGTGGCTTGAAAATGAGCAATATCTACAGAAAACGCGAACAACGAATTCAGAAAACTCCAAACTGTAGCTGTATGCTACAGGGGCAGATCGACCCATATGGATTGCATAAACTACTTTGAACACATTCACTCCAGCGGCATTTTTACTGAAGCCAAGAAATTCAAGTAAAAATGCAATGACTTTTTCTCCTTTTTTTTTTACATTCTATAAGAAAATTCAATTAGTACCGGTACTTGTGCAAGACTCTTGCGCAAGGGTCTTGGTCTTGCATCGGGATTCCTGGTCTTGGTCTTGGACTTGGCATTGCACCCCTTGGTCTTGGTCTTGGTCTTCCATCGAGATTCCTGGTCTTGGTCTTGATCTTGGTCTTGCATGCAAGACTCTAGCAAAACCTGCAATACCAAGACTCTTGCGCGCATCACTAGTAATTGTAATAATAGCAATAGGACTTACTCCTTGGCTTTCGAGACTGAGTCGAATTTTACACTGTTTTTGTTTCCTTTACTTTGGCCTACTTTACTTGATTTGAGGCTTTCAAATTTCATTCTATTTTCCACTGAAAAGTACTTGTAATTCAATAAGGAAATAATTATATATGATAATTGAATTGAAATTCATCGTAATATGGCCCATGACAAATACTTTACCATTTTATATCGTAAAGGTCAGGACTAATATTATAACAGACCGTTGCTTGAACGATTGACCATAGAAATTCAAACTCCGATTAGTGATAATTCTCACAGCCTTGTTTTATTACAAGTGTAAACTCTTTAGTCAGTGGAGAGGAGGGCTTGGATCATGGATGAAAGTTGATGACGATGGGTTTTGGTGGGTCAGAGTGGGTCACGGTGGGTCATGGGTCAATAATTCATTGACCCACGCTATCTCTGTTGTTGTGACCATGAAATGTTGGGTTGGGATAATGCAAAATGCATTAATCTGGTTTGTAGTTTGTCATTGGTTTCATTCCTATCTGTTAATCAACAAAGAAGACGAACGTTAAGAATATCAAAATATAATGGAACTCTACTTCAGATGAACATCTTAATTTGTACTCCTCAAGAGCTTCTAATTTTTTGTTAGTTCCATTACGATACATACAAGGTATTGTACCACGACCAGTGAAAGAGAACGCATGTATCGCCCGCAGAGATACATCGCAGGTAAACCATGCCTACATTAAATACTTAGTTGTTTGCGCCAGTGGGAGTTTGAGCATGATGTGTTGAAGATTATATAGTTCAGAGGTTGTACACGAAGTAGCAATGTTTCCCTGAGGGTGCTTGCTATTACAGTATATACAAGGTACTGTACATTTATAACTTCTCCTGATCATCAAATAACGAAACCGGTGCAATAACTTCTGGGTTCATTTTTTTTTCTTTCTTTCTTTTTAGTATGAGTCATTTCGAAACCAGTGGCCATTATCTATGTCTGAAATGTTTTTAGATAATTTACTGCCAACTGCATTAAGATTCCACGTCAGAAGATCAAAGCAAAATGGCCAAAAGCAAAATCTGTACTTATGAGTTACATGTTTCTGGCTTTGATAGATACAAAGATTTATTGGTGGGTGTATCCAATATATGATTTTTTGTTCATTTCTTGGCTTGCAGCGCTTAAAGATATATTTCAACAAAATAACTAAATCAGTTAATTTTTTGACACTTTTTTAAAAATAAAAGATTACATCTGGGAAAATAAGTTTTTTACTTGCTTTTAAAGACTAATTCCCATGAGGGATAGCGATCGTAGACCAGGATTTTTTTAATGTGAGTGTTGCGACTCTCTCGATTATTGCGTAGTACCATCAAGGGTGTCTTAAAATGTTTTATATAGTCCATATTATGTAAATTCAGAAAATGAAGTAAATTTAAAACTTGTGATAAAATGCTACAGGGTGGTTAAAAAAACAGTAAAATTCTGAAAATTAAATAATTTCATGAAAACATTTTTTTTAATATTCTCATTTAATAGTAGAAATAATGGGATTTTAGAATATATTTTGTACAATTTATTTATTTATTTATTTTAAAGATGACATCTTGGAGGTGAGCTTTTTCTCTACGCAAACATTGCAAAAATTCCAGTCTCTTCGTTACGTTGTTCACGGTTTGACGTATCACCTCAACCGGAATTTCAGCAATTGCTTCTCAGATTTTAGCTTTCAATTCGAACAATTGAACTATGCAACTGTAAACATGCAGAGTGACGACGGATTGATCGACTTGGACTTCTTATGATAGCATCTCCAACAGCTTGGATATTATATGGTGTACGGCCTGGAGGTTTCTTTTTCATTGCCGAACCAACTTGCTCGAAATTATACATATCCATCTTTTTAATTACATGTGCTGATGAAACACGATCGTGGAGTCCTAAATTAAAACGACAGCGGAATTCTCTACGTGCCCCTCGATACTGTCATTGTTATTGTAAAACGCTTTGATCCCGAAAGCACGTTGTTCACTACTCCAAGCATTCATGATAACTAAATGATAGGATGTCATTAAGGTGGATCACTAGGTATTCCTAGTGCTATGCTAAACGCTGCTTAAATAGTGTGGCATTGCCAGATAGTGCCGAGTGTTTACTGATGCCAGACAATGAAGGAAGTAATCATGGAATTCTTCTTGGATACTTACTAAGGAAATTTGTTTTCGACCGTTACCGCAATTCCGCTTCTCGAACTGCAACGCTAGAATCTAGGAATTTTCTTATTGTAACTACTACAATAAACGTACAAATTTGGCAACAACGCGTTATGGTGTTCTGCGCAAGTTTCGTCTCTAAATCTATTTCCTTAAATGTAAATTAATATTAAAATAAAATATGAAACATAACACGAAAAACGGTCAAACAATATATCTATTTCGTAATAAGATCGTTACTTTAAAATACTTTACACATACAAATGAATATTTCGTAAAATTGAGCACTTCTAGTAAGATCTTAGAGCAAGTGCCATCTTGTGTGCTCATTGTAAAACAAATCAAATATTTTCTTTTATTTGTTACACTTTTCGATATCACAAAACACAAACAAATGAATCAGCGTCTTGCGCTGTACTTGAAACATTACTCTATCTTATGGTACAATATTTATAATATGTAACGTTTTATTGCTCAGTAGTTACGGCAATGAGCTAAAATATGTAATGACTTCTGGGTGGTGATCCACCTTAACAGGCTGACGTAAGTTATTGAGTGTTACCAAACGCCCACTGTTTCGAACACAACATCCAAATTTCCCTTTTTTTTAATCACACTGTATTAAACTTCCTTCCTTTAGCTCTCCGTATTAACTACGTGACCGAGATGTTGACTTCTACAATTTTGTGCATGTCACATTTAATGATTTGGGGTTTAGCTTCTCGCTCAGCAACAAGGCTATATAAGACGTAGGCCTACAACTTAAGGTGGGTTCTCGTAATAAAAACTTTAAAAAAATTATCAGTTCCTTGTAATTTAATTCATATCCGTCCGGAATACGACTTGGTACGATTATAATACTAAAGTACCTTGAATGAGCATTGCACTATCTATCATATTTGCGCTTTTATGTAATGTTCTAATATCTTCAGTTTGTAGCACTGAATAACAAATGAAATTTGCAAGTTTTTCCGTAGATTTGAAATATGTAATAATTAAAGCCCAGAATTAATGGCGAAATAAAAGCCCAAAAATGGCTGACAAAATTGCAAAATAAACACCCAAAATTGGCAGGTAAAAATGACAAAATAAAATAAACAAGCAATCACGAATTTTTGGGGAAAAAATTGATACTAAAATATATAAAAGCTATAATAGGCTATAATTCGTTTACTAATCGAATAAAATGTTTCAGTTTGCACTTTGTACTTGCTACTTAAAATTCTGGAAACTTGGGCAACTCTGAAGGGACGACATCTAACAATTCATTCGCCACTCTTCAGTAGTAACAATTAAACAATAACTTAAAAACACTATCACATTTTATTCACACACGGTTACATTAGCACAAACATTCAAAACACAAGAAATACTTAAGTGAAGTCATTTTACACTGCACTAGCAGTTTATTTTCACTTACGAAAGATTTTTCACATAATTATTTACATCTTTCTAAGATTTTCAAAGGAAAGACTTTGTCTCCTGTCGGAAATAATTCGCTTTAGATGTGAAAATAATCTTTCCACATCTACAGATGTCACTGGAGCATACTTGAAACATGTAATTTGGGAAGGATCCATGTCACTGTCAACAGTTGTATCAGCGTCCTTCACTTTTTCCAAATCTGGATTAGCACTTACAACACGATTACACTTACGCTGAATGTACTCGCCCTTGTCACCAGGTACAACACTCAGATCGCTGAGAGTATCATTGAAGATTTTCAGAGAACTAGCGAGAGTCTGTTTTTTTTTTTTTTTTTTTTTCAAGCTTGGCAATAGTATCTGGTAACTTTGCAAAATGTATTGCAATGAAGACTCAGTCCTTTTTCAAGGAATTCTTCTTAAGCAAACTTTGAGCAACCTTAATTGAAGACGCATCATCCTCATCAAAAGTATCAGTGATTCTTTTGATGGGTTCAAAGTTGTTAGCATAATAGCGGACAGCTGTAATCCATGCACCCCATCTTGTTCAAACAGGCTGTGGTGGAAACGGAATTTCAGGGGCTAAGTCGCGAAACGCACTTGTTCGCGAGGGAGCTTTCAGGAATACATTTTTCACATTTGACACAAGAAGGTCAACGTCAGGAAAATGAGAACGAACTTCCTCTGCAATTCTATAGCGCGTATGCCAGATAGGTGACTTGCAGCATATGTGAGAATTGAACCTTAAGGGCTTTTGCTGCACTTTTAATGTATTCAGCTCCGTCTGTGACAAAAAGAAGGACCTTATCGTATTTTACACATTCTGGTCACAGAATACTCAGCGATTTTATAAAAGACTGTGGAATTGCCGTGCCATTTACTTTTTCCAGAACTTCTGATGCACTAAAAATGTGTGCCTTCTTCCCCTCCCAAAGTTCCAATTACAACGTTGGCAATGGAACGTCCTAGAATATCGCAAGTTTCATCAAT
Organism: Thermobia domestica; assembly: GCF_964235325.1. Taxonomy (NCBI): domain Eukaryota; kingdom Metazoa; phylum Arthropoda; class Insecta; order Zygentoma; family Lepismatidae; genus Thermobia; species Thermobia domestica. The sequence goes on from NC_137463.1 coordinate 61,095,588, forward strand.
TTAAATCCATATATTTTTTATCAGCAACACTTCTACGGATATCACCAATAGTGCTGCTGTACGCGCTATCAACGTAAGTGTTCACCCAAAACTTTTTGTTTTGTGTATTTCTCGAGAAAGTTTCTAAAGGAAACATTTTCTAACTTCCATATATAAATTTCCGCGTTAATTAGAGCTTCACACAGGTCATTCGCAAAACTGTTAGTACGTGAGCACTGAATTCCAAGAAGATTTTGAACCTTTTCACCAGCTGATTTCGTGTCCTTGCAGAATTGTGTTTGGCAGTGCTCACGGGGTGTGTTGCGAAATAACGCTTTTCAGCGGAAACCACAGTTTCACATAACTTACAAAACAGTACAGAACCATCTGTTGAAAACACAGTACGCCCCAACTCACTCACAAATTTTTCCAATTTCTGTTGCCTAGAAAGACCAAGTTTCGGCAACTTGAAATGTTGAAACGCACATAAATGCCAGTTCTGTATCACGGACGCCTAAGATTCACAGTAACTGCCCACCTGGCTACTTCTTGAAAGTAAGCATCTTCGTTTGTAATTCCAAGAATCAAACACTGCTTGAAAATTCCAAGAACTGAATACGCACTAGCATCCCCGCCTCTCCACTGTCACATTCCAACGGGAATAGACCAGTTATTATCAGACACCGAGATCGCTTGGCCAGACAAGAGGGACCCAGATCTGTGGTATGCCCTCATTCATTAGTAAATAAAGAGTAGTGGAAGAGAAAACCTGTGACAATGGCAACAAATTGCTTCTAAATTGTGAAATTGCACTTTTCCTGAAAATATGAAAATTGCAACAATGGCACTTGTGGCATTTTGCCATAAATTCCGGGCTTTAGTAATAATATGAGGCAATTACGATTGAAAAAATACAATTTTATATTGAATTGGCAATACTGTTAAACTGTAGGTTGGCTATTGTAGTGTGTGTCAAACAATGTCCTCTATCGGAATTTGCATTGTTCAAACTTTTAGCATTTCTATCTGTTACTTTAAAATTACACGAGTGTTTCAAGATAATAGTAGAGTAAATATACGACTTGATTCGGAATTAATTGCAACATAAATTATATTGATGTCAAATTATGGAGAACGGCGTGGAAAGTAACATATTCAAAATCCGCCATCCAAATGTTTGGAAAAAAGCCGCCATTTTGGATTTTTGGCGGGAAGCTACTGGTGGAGAGGGATTTTTAAAAATATTTTATTTCTTAGCTTCTAATTGTCGGATCGTAACGTGTTTTACTCATTTGAAAGCGCATGAATTATACACTTAGATTATGTATAACAAATGTATCTGTTTCACTAAATGTGGAAGAAAACGACGACGAAAGTGGAAAAAAATTGAAATTCGGAAACAAATTTTTCAGTAATCAGGGCTGGCAACACTGTGATTATGGCTACGAGAGGTTTAAAACTATTGAAAGTTATTTGACATATAATTTTTTCAAACATATAAAAACAACGGTTGATTTACTGGAAATACCGGTACTTAGTTAGGAAAGTTTTCGTTTTTTGATTCTTCAATTGCAATAATATTGTGATTATTGTTTCCATGACTTCGAAACGAATGAAGACTAGTTTTTATTTATTTCATTGAATCATATCCAAATGTTGTTTATTTCTCTTGCATATTTAGGGCACAAATATTGCTTGACATTGGAATGATTGGAACATAAATTACTGAATAGCACAAGTGTATTGTATAATATATTTAGCTTTCTTCCGTAAGAAATTCGCCACATATTTTCATGGAGAAGTTCAGCATATTGAAAATGGCGGCTATTACTAGATTTCTCTAATAATCTATGTAATGATTATTTGTATTAAATTCACAAAAACAAAATTAAACAATATTACATGATCGGCAAAAATCGTTAGAATTTACTTATCTTGTTAACGATATTAAGCTATTACTATTAGAAAAAAATAATGTTTAAAACAATTACTAATAACACCTTTATGGAGGAACAAATTTAAGGGCAACATAGATTAGAATATTCAATTTAAGTGAGTAAACATTACCATAAGAAATATAGAAAAATAGACATACATTCGAGAACATATAATCTCATCTTCGTCGTCACAAGTCCAAGAAATATTGTCGCGATTTTCACAGGTGATTCCCGTGCAATGACCACAAACAGATGTGCACTGAAGTCCAAATTTTTTGCATGAACACTTAAGAGTTTCACAGTTTTCACGGCAGTTACAATGAATTATCTTCAAGACGTAATCAGGAGCAGGTTTCTTATCTGTCATATTTGGAATAAACATTCCTTTTCTCAATTGCCATCCCCATTCTTCTGGTCGTAGCTGAGAAGTAAAATCTTTCCACTTCATAATTTGAAAATAAGTCCTCAATGAGTGATATTTCAATGCAGAAGGAGTAGGAGGGAGACATTCCGGGCGAAGAAATCCACTTGATGTGCAAACTTCCTTACTCTTATAGCAAGAAGAGATTCGTTCTCCAAACCTTTGTACAATCTTGCAGTTATTTGTTCTCCAGCTTGAATATTTTTTTCTTTACACGCAGTTTCGTCGTTGAAAATAGAACTAGCTTGTCGAAAGATGTCATCCCGTTTAGCAAGATGTAGCGCCACAGGTTTCCCAATACCAAAGAATCGAGATGTTGTATCGCAACCAAGAAATGCGTGACTAAACAGAAGATATTCAGTGATGTCGCCAAGATCTGACTTAGTAGATTTTATATCCCAAATTTTTTGTCCACTTTTCAGGAAGAGTGAGCGAGAATCTGTAAGTGACTGGGACAGAAGAAGAACGAGCAAATCAATATCATTCCCAACAACACACGTGTCTTCAATTTGCGCATTCTTTACTGCTGTTTTTTATAATAAGTATGTCTGCATCGTTCTCTGGATACAAAACTTGAAATCCAGCAGCAGTAAGTTCTAATCCTAAACCTTCAACAAATCTCTTCTTATTATTGAAGTTTGTCAGAAACACGTCCTTTTTCATTGAAAGTTTCACTTCTGGTGAAATATGGACGTCAGGAGAGCTCAAGCCTTTGGTTCGCTTCAGATGTGTACGATCCTTTTTTGAAGGGCCAGCAGCGTATCCATCAAAAATAATAATGGCATTTTTGAATTGTGTTTCAAGGTATAAAGTATACGAATGAAAGATTGATTCAAAAGAATCGTTGACTATCCATTTTATTTGGTGGAGCAACCACCCACCATCTATTACATATTTGAATCCTACGAGATTTGTTTCGTTTGCTGGTGGCTTAGACATTTTCCACAAAGCGCTAGCTAAGGAAAGTTTGTTTGCTGGTCGAAACATTTCCATATCTTCAAGCAAACTTAAAGGAATCGAACACAGCTCGTATTCCATTACATCTTCCAAGTTCATGCCTGCTTTCGTGGCAACTACTGCTAGCCTCTGGAATAGCTGATTGTGCTCCATGCTGAAAGAGCCTTTATCAGTGTGTATCATGTTTTTGTAAGATATTGTAATAACCTTGTCTTTTTTCACAAATGTGAAAGTATCTGAAAAATTTCCATTCATTTTTAGAAGAATCTTCTGGCCTACGTTTTTAGTCTCGCTAACGTTGACACAATCGGAAGCGGTTACTCCGTTTGTTATATTAACTAACTCTTTTTCTGTGCGGAATGGTTGGCATGATGACAACAAATCAATAACTTTTTTTTTGTATCACATGCATCTCTTTCCATACGGCTCTGAGACATATGTTTATGTTGCTCTCTTGTACTGTACGATAATCCCGTGAGATCCTGCATTGAGAAATTTATTTGAGAGCATGCAGGCATTGAGAGTACCCATACAGCTCGTTGATTTTTCGTCATTCCACGTCCATGGGTTAAACCTCCTACGCTTTTCAGTTCTCATAAGTGTCTGTTCAATTACCAAATCACCTGCAAGTCCTGCCCAAAATCGGTCACACCTTCGTACAACAAATTTACCTTTATGGAACTCAGATGGTCATCAGGATGGTCATTTTCGAGCTTTTCATTTGCTGCAAATAAATATAAGTGGACTTGGTGTAATGATTATGTCCAGAAGCTGCAAGATACGGCATTATTCTGGATATACATTTCAAATGCAAGCTCCAATCGCCTGTACGTTCATCTAATAAGAAACTTTTTAAAATGGAAACTATTTCCATATACTGAGCCCAAAGTTGAGCAGTTTTGCTATTCAAAGATCGCTTCCATTTTTCTACAGAGCCTATTATATTATGAAGGGAAGATGATGAAATAACATGTTCACTTGATTTAGTTTTATTCAGAATGTCCTGACAAAGTTCTTTTATTTCTTCAAAGTCAACTATTTTCTCTTTAATTTTGTCTTCGTCGATGCCAACTTCATATGTTTCACACAAAGCCAACACATTGAGAGCTAAGTCTACTATATTGTGAGCACGAATAGCCCTAGAGATTGCTTTACGACTCAAAATATACCTTACAGTTTTTTCAGGATAAATAACTTGCAAAACTTCTGACAAACCAGACCCCTCCATAATATGGTCTATGCATCCAAGGAAGCTCATTCTTAGATGGAACCCTCCAAGCAAAAGTACCAAAGATTTTAAAGGACTGTCTGCGAATTCGCTGTTTATGATAATTTGACTCTTCCAGTACTGTACAATGGTTGATCAAATGTTACGATGGCGTTCTTGTTGAATTTGGAAGCTTGTGAATTAATAAAGAGCATAATAAATCACTAGGGTTGAATAAATGCATGATAAATCACTAGGGTTATTGTCAATCATAGGAAGGAAGATGACATCGGATTTTCCTGGGTGCTCCTTTCCAGTATAAATGGCTTGCATAGTACCTGACCATGTCGGATGAGGATCATGAAAAAACCAGGATATATATACCACAACATGTCTGTCGGTGTGATTTCATCTTCAAGCACCTCCCCATTCAATTCATTATAATAAATCTTTCTAGGATGACCCAGGACACCATTCTACGTCTTGGATGGGAAACAATATTGCATCCGCCTACTCTCCAGACATTCTACCGACCGATTATTCTGTTCCATTCCTTGGATAATCATCTTAGGAGACGCCAGTTAAAATCCCTAGTATTTGTGCAAAATGCACTTGATACCTACTTCGCTTCACGGTCCACCAAGCTCTACCGCGATGGAATCCATGGCGTTCCAGAACGTCGTCAGAAGGTCGTCGATGCTGATGGAGACTATTTTTGATCTTACAGATACGTCTTAAGGGACATATCGATATTCGAAGGTGGTAAGCGAAAAAAACGACAGAACTTTCTTGGTTACCTTTATTATGTCTTTTATTTTTTTGTTATTTGTTAGTGAATATTTATAGCCTTAAGGTAAAATTTTGATAGAGAAGAAAGACACTCCCTTTCCTCTACCTTACTTCTAAATGTAACCACTCATCTGTTGATCTCATTCTACTCAAATCCAGAACTCCATTCTGCTCTTATTTCCTGCACCATATGTACACATTGACGCATGTGTTTATGTGTCTGCCGCTCTTAGACACGATCATTTGATATTCCATGGCTTCAGGCTATATTACAAAGCATGGTAATTTACTTTTCTTCTTTTTCTTCTTTTCTGTCTTTTTTTAATTTTCTGGATAGTAATTTTGTGAACTTAAAAAGGGGAAAGGAGAAATGAGAAATATTGGACAGAGTGTAAATTGTATGACTCACATCGACACATAATCTAATAACATTTAACACTGAACAAGTGAAGTACGTATAGTCGTGAAAATTGTCTTTCATTTGATTTTTTTTTTGCTAAGATTGAACTTTCATTCCTATTTAATCAGTATTTCATCATCATCATCGTCATCATAAGTATTCTGCCATTGTTGGCGGGTCACTTGTCGCAGCTGTGAAGCTTCCATTCTCCACGCTCTTCTGCTAACCTCTTCGTCTTCACTTATGATTTTCCTGCTTTGATGTCGTCCATTTATTGTAATCTCCTTCGCCCTCTTCCTCTCTTTCCTGCCACCATACCATACTTCATAGAAAATAATGCCCAATGTATTGATTTAAAGCTTTGTGGATATCTTAGGAACCAAAAGCTTGTACATTTTAATATTTCAAACATTTCTGTAGCAGCTCAAAATCTACCAATATGCCGCGTTTTATTCCAATGGGATGAATTCGGAGTATGGCCTGCGCCTTTGGTATGGGGCTGGGTTCGTTTCCTGTAAAGGCTGTAAATTCACATCTCATATAGTCTCACTGCTGAAATGGACGTTAAACCTCAAAAAGAAGCATGACTTATTGATTTCGAAAACATTGCTGAAATTTTCAGTATCTATAACTCGGGAACTGAAAGTCTGTACAAACACGCTGGGGTCTATGTAACAGGACAAGGCTTAGTGCTCTTCCGTGGCTAAGCGGTTAGCGTATGCGCCTTTGGCGCCGGAGACCCAGGTTCGATTCTCGGCGGGAGCTCATGTGGTCGGATTTCACGTTAATCAGTATAGTCAGGTTCCTTAGGGGCCAATCATGGTGTCCCGTGTGCAGTTTGATGGTTAAGTATTGCGAGTGCTTTCATCTTTTCAGGTGCATATTGAAGAACACGAAAAGCGATGGTGGAGGTCTGAGGTCCGCGACTGGCCAATATGGCGGCCAATTCAAGATGGCGACCAAGCTAGGTTTAAAAACCGCTGTATCTTGTTTACCTCTCATCCGATTTTGATGCTCCTTTTTTTTAAATTGTAGGTCTATATTAAAGCTATATTTAATGCTATTACACATTTTACGCTAAATACAATAGTTTACTAGGTACTTCGCAAAAGCGAATTTTTGAAAAAAAAAATGTTTTATGTTTATAAAAACAAAAAAATGTTTTATGTTTATTAAAACAAAAAAATATTTTCTGTTTATCAGAAAAAAATAGTATTGCGGGTGTTTTCATCTTTTCAAGTACTTCTTCGAGAACACGAAAAGCGATGGTGGAAGTCTGAGGTCCGCGACTGGCTAATATGGCGGCGAATTCAAGATCACAGACCGGTCTGGGACCTCAGACTTCCACCATTGCTTTTCGTGTTCTCCAAGAAGTACTTGAAAAGATGAAAACACCCCCAATATTTAATCATCAAACTGCACATGGAACACGTTAATGAACCTGACTATAACATGAAATTAGAAATTGTACATCCATGAGGAAATTTGTATTGTGTTCGAAAAATCCAGATGTTCGTTAAAAACTTCTATTCTGATGAGTCAATACGATATGTAAAATATATAAGTTATAAGTTGAAATGAATAATTTATGAATTGTTAATTGTACTACTAAATAATTATACCATAATTTACAGTATTTAAGACTAATAGTTTCCATTTTCTGGGCCCTTTACTCATTGTCATTTTCGTCAAACTCTTCTTCATCACTCTCGGTGGCTCAGTAATAGAGCGTTCACCTCTGGTGCTTGGGGTCCCGGGTTCGATCCCAGCCCCCGCCAAATGAACTTTGTGGTGGACAAACACCGTGCTCGTGGGTTTTCTCGGGGTTCTCCCGTTTCCTCCCACTTTCTTCATTCCACCATTTCACTTATCTCTCATCATCACCGTGTCCTTTAGCCTAACCGGCATAACCGTGGGACGTAAAACTTAAAGATTTCATTTCATTTTCTTCTTCATCACTGTCATCAAATTGTTCACATTCCTCATTTGAAGGATTGTCACAATTTTGTTCATTTCCAGAATAGCTGCACATCTCTGTACATGGAATTCCATGCCTGAAACACTTACAGGGGGGCGCACAACGTGATTGCACACACGAACATTGTATGGATGACAGAATTTCTAGAGGTCCACAGGGAAGCTCACTCATCTCTGTAACAAACTGACAATTTTCCAACTTCCAACCACATTCTAATGCAGATGGGAGGCAAGGTGTAGCAATATCTGATGTATTTCAAATCATTGCTTGCAAATGTGCTCTTCTAACTTCAGGACGAAATGAAAATAAAGTTGGAGAAAGACTGGTCCCTTCAACTTGTTTTTTTGAAAATAACCACCATCTTACTTCACTTAACTTTTGAAGATTCGGCTCTTGTAAGTACACTTCAGAGAATTGAGCTTTTCCAAACCATTGTAGATTTCATCTGAAACATGCAAAGTTCTGCCAAGAGATGAAAGTGCGTGAAGCACTCTTTCATTTGCTTCCATGAAGTGGTTGCAAAAAGTAGTTTTTGTTTTTCCAGAGAAAGCACCAGTTACGTCAGTACCAGATATAGCATGCATCCCAGTCAGTGCATTTGTTCGCTGTGGTCCCAGTTTCGCATACATTTTCTCTACCTCAAGTTTCTGAGGTTTAGTTCCAATGAGAAAAAAGAATGTTTTCGTTGGGGGCTGTGGATACCAACTGATGAGCAATACTAGTACATCAGTGTCAGGGGAGAACACATTTATGACTTTTGCACCTCTTCCAGTGGCACGTAGGGCATGCAAGGTAATTTTCGTGTCAGCCTCTTCTTGAGTAGTTTTCAAATCTGATACAACTAACTTTGAAGCTTCTGCAGTATCCTTGTAGGACACAATGATGATTTTATTGTCGTCATTAGCCTTTTTGATTAGTTCTTTACTTAAATACTCCATCAGGGATGCCTTAGTTTATATATGTGAAAGCGGTTTCTTAATGGGAACTGATTTGATGCTGGTGTGAGCCTCAATTTTATATTGAACAGGTGGTTTTCTATGTTGACGACGGTCACGACAAGCATATTTCAATGAAGTTTCGAGATATGTGTCAAACAACATGAACTTCAGAGTAATGCCCATATTTCCGAAAGATTTTTCTGCAGAACTGATTTGCTAAATCTAACACATTCGTTGCATTATTGTCCAACTTCAGAGAATTGAGCTCTTCCATTCCATCTACGATTGCAACTGGCATTACTGGACTGTCAGAAGCTGCAGCTTGTGATTCATCAGGATTTTCGCATGTTTCCTTGTCTTGAAGCTATTCTAAATGATGAAGGAGCTTGCTCTTAACTTGTATACGATGCATGGACCCATCACTGCAAAACATAGATCTTGGAACGACACAGCTCATATATACCGATACAGTCATCTAATTTTAAATCTGTTCGTGCTCGACACAAAAGGACAAGTCTAGCAAACAACTTCCTGTCCTTCTTAATCTCCACTACCCCCTCTTTAGTTTGCACTTTTACTTTCTTTCCCATTGAACTAAACAGTTTATGTTTCTTCTGGGGAAGACTATCCCAAAACTTTCTTGTCCGTAGCATTATCAGCTCTTCTGCAAAAGACTTGTCCTGTGCTAATCCCTGGACTGGCATGGAAGTGACATCATTGACAACTTCAGATGGTGCGACAGTCATTGTTACAAGGTTGATCAGGTCATTACCTTCATGTTTGAAAAGGTTTACAAAATTATGGGCACACAGAGTCATCTTGGTCAAATTATTTTGGTAGCGAGATGACTTCGATCGGCTTACCTCATGATGAGTCTTTCTTTCTGAACACCTGGAACACGTTCTGTTACTTCTAAAAAAATCTTAGCTAGTTCAGGTGTTACCAAATAGAATTTGGTGAGGATCTGTGGGCTTTGTGTTATGCCTACTACTTCACCTGCTACCTTCATTTTTCGGATTTCCTGTTCAAGAGCTTCATCAGATCCAATATTACAAAATAAGACTTCAGATTTATTTGGAGTCCGTACGTTCCTAATATTGGTCCAAGTTTCTGTATCTGACGTCTTTAAAAATTTCATTTCAGCTGTATGCCAAGCACATAATGCATTGTAGTTTCGCATAATCATGGCAAAAAAAAAAAAAAACTTTGTGAACTCCAAAGCTACTAGCCTTAGATCCCAGTCACGACTTCAAATTGCTCTTAGAAAAGCCAGCCAGTTGGAAGTTGATTCCCTGAACATGCTTTTTCACAGAATTCATCAAGCTTTTCAAGCGTGTTTTCTTCAACCAAGACAGTGTTGAATTGATGATTCTTTAAGGATACTTCTTCACTGTCTCCTTTTTGCTACGCTTTCCATAGATTTGTTGCATGTGGAGACATTGTTTGTTTAAGGTTTTTTTCGTCCCTGGAGTGCCATTCCACTTGCTGACTGAACAATGCATGAAGTGTCAGTATATGAGCTCGAAGTGATCGCCGTACAGGTTTCCCTTCTAACATTCTCTTGACAATATTTTCGCTATATATCCCACTTTCAACCCAAATCTCAGGAGTACCACTTTCGTCAATATAGTTACCTATAGCTCTTAATTCTGCCATTAAAATATGCAAGACCCCAGGTGTCAAACCCCAATTTTCCTTTGCAATAGTCATTTTTAAATGAAGTAGCGGTCGATATATGCCCAGGCCAGCTGTGACAACCAATTTCTTAGACTGGCTTTGAACTTTTTTATTTACTTTCTCCAAATGACTCATCACAGAGTACAACACAGTAACATTGGTTTGTGTTTCTGGAAGTATTGACATTATGTTGTTCGTTTTTGCATTGCTTTTATGTACCTACCATTAAATTATGTGCAGACCATGTTAGAGGTAGCCCAGACTGATTGCTGGCACTACTTTCAATACCAATGCAACCAGTTAACATCCACACAAAATCTTTGGTTGCAGCAGAAATTAAAAGTTCAGGCTTTTTTCTGGTGGGGGGTCTATAGAGATAATGGACTACACTCTGTAAAGAAAAAATAGCGACACCTCAATTTTCAAAGTAACTTACACAGAAAACCATAGTTGCAGCCCGTTAGAAGAGGAATAGAAGGAAATGAAGAGTGGGATAGTTCATTTGCGTTATCTGTGACACCTGTGGTGTACGACATCGCTTGTCAATTGTTTGTGTATCAGTAGTATTTTCGATACATGGCACTGAGTGCGTCTCGTAAATTATTGTAGTGAGAAATTCTGCATTGCATTTGTGATGTGTGGGCTGAGGTAAATAGCATTTTATGATTGTTCTTTGCTTTCTCATTGTTTGAACAGTGTCAAGTGGCAAAATTGTTGTTGTGCAGTGATGTTTGTGTGTGATGTTGTTGCTACATGTGGACCGTAAACAAATAAGATGGGTAAGAAATGTGAGTTGTTGCCATGTGAACAAGACATAATTCTTGCTTTGCGCAGCTAAGGCAAATCTCTAAGGGAATAGATGGAATACTGAAAATCCATCATTCTACGGCAGGAAGAGTAATTTATAAGCGGAAACAGCATAACAAATCGTCCCTTCGTCAACAGTGTGAAAGAAAAAAGAAAGCATCACCCAGAGCAGATTGCTAAATGAAATCAATAGCACCGCAGATTTAAGGAGTGATTTCCCCAAAAATCGCTTATGTAGTTTGACATGATCTTGGAACTGCAGTTACTCGTACAACTGTATTGTCTTGACTGTATGAAGAGGATATTACAAAGAAGAAACCGTGTAGAAGGTCGAAACTGACAAAACACAGAGGACTTCAACATGTAGTTTTGTGAGTTGATATTCAACTTGGACTTTTGACAACTTAAAGCATGTCGTTTTCTTCGTTGAAAAGAAGTTTAGAATAGTGGGAAACGATGGTGGTTTGAAGTTGTGGATACGAACAAGCAAGGAACTTGACAAGGATTTAGTTTAAGAGATGCAAATATTCAGTTACTGAGTGATGGTATGGGCTTGGTTCACCGTTAAAGGCATCAGACCAACGGATATATGTGAAGGATCGTTTGATGCACGAAAATATCTTCAAATTCTGGTAGTTAAAGTTCTTAAAATAGCTAAAGACGACTTTTCTGAAGAAAATTTGGACTACTTCCTTTTCCAGGACGATAATACTTCATGTTACCGAGCGAAAATCGTTAATACGTGGTTCAAGAATATGACTATTTAGAGACTCCTGTGGCCTACAAACTCACCTGACATGAATCCAGTTTACAATTTGTGGATCAATATGAGCAGAAGATTCAATAGACAACTATCTCAAACAGAATGGAATTCAAAGAACAGATAATCCGGGTGTTATTCCGTGAAATCGAGGTTGCATTTGCAATAGCCTTGTTACCAAAGGGCGCCGATGATTCGCTGCACTGCAGAAAACCCATGGTGCACATACAAAATACTAGTTTGGTGTATCGTACTTCCCGATGTTTGCACACAATATGTCTTACCCTAAAGAAATTCCATTTCTTGTTTTCTGCTATTGTTGTTGATCTTTTTCAGTTTTATGTATTACTCTTCCTACAAACGATTTTGCTCAAAACACACATAGCTACTTATATATGCATATAAATTCACTAAATTCATGTCAAAAGCCTGAAACTCTGGCGCAAGTATTAAGAATGAACTGCTCATTAAGAATATGTATTGTAATATTATCAGGAATTCATGTAAAACATCATATTGATTAGAGTATGTTGAGAAAACCATATCCGAGCAAGTGTCGCTATTTTTTCTTTACAGAGTGTATTAGGTTTCATCAACTTAGCAATGAGCAAGGGCTGAATTGAGTATACTGAGTTTGGTAACTATCTATTTTCCTTCCTAACAGAGATATCTAGAACATTTTTTAAAATACTCTCAAATTTACTACACACAAACAATATAAAAATGTCACACAATTCTATTAATGTTATAATATAATCCTTAAAAACATTGTATTTAGCGTAAACTGAGTAATAACATCAAATATAGCTTTAATAATGACCTAAGACAATTAAAAGATCATCAAACTCGTACGAGAGGTAGCCGAGATACAGCGGTTTTTAAACCTAGCTTGACCGCCATCTTGAATTCGCTGCCATATTAGCCAGTCGCGTACCTCAGACTTCTACCATCTCTTTTCGTGTTCTCGAAGAAGTACTTGAAAAGATGAAACCATCCGCAGTACTATTTTTTCTGATAAACAGAAAACATTTTTTTGTTGTTGTAATAAACATAAAACTTTTTTCAAAAATCGGCTTTTGCGAAATACCTAGAAAACTATTGTATTTAGCGTAAAATGTGTAATAACATTAAATATAGTTTTAATATAGACCTGCAATTTAAAAAAAAGAGCATCAAAATCGGATGAGAGGTAAACGAGATACAGCGGTTTTTAAACATAGCTTGGGCGCCATCTTGAATTGGCCGCCATATTGGCCAGTCGCAGACCTCAGACCTCCACCATCGCTTTTCGTGTTCTCCAACATGCGTCTGAAAAGGTGAAACCACCCGCAATACTTAACCATCACACTGCACACGGGACACGTTAAGGAACCTGACTAGTAGGTCCACGTCTCATATAGCCTCGCTTCTGAAAAGGGATGTGAAACTCAAAATCAACTAGATATATTATTATTATTATTATTTATTTCTTTGAAAGAAAACTATTGTCAAAAGTAACTTCTAATTTGCAATTTATTTCTAAATACCTCGTATTAGAGGAAAGGTAAGGATGTTAAAGAAAATATACTTTCTGTGAAGTACGAACGGATAAAGGTATATCATTTCATTTTGATCTTTTTGTTCGCATTTCTTTCTTCCGCTGATCAAGATGTTCTTTCATTCTATCATTTCTAATCTCTCAGTGACTTTTCATTAAAAGTTTTAATGCTTTTGTTGTATTGTTTATGCATGATAAGTGCTTCTATTATTATTCCGTATACTTTCAATTCACGAAATTTATTCCATATTCCAAGCCAGATTTGGCACAAATATGTCCTAAAATTGCTCATAACAATGTATAACTGTAATTAAAATAAGAGACTTTGTGCGAAATTCTGACGCTGGCAAGTTGCTCGATGGCTAATTCAATAAATTTTAGTTACAAATGTCTCAATTTTAGCAAAGAAGGAAGAATATTATATTTTAACTTGTAATAACTATTGGCAATTGAGAAATTGAGAAACTACTAAGAAAACCAACCTTTTTTTAAAAAAAATATTTCTAGAAGTTCCTTTTAATACCGTGGACGGGCGTTCAATCAATCCAAAGAAAGGTTTGTTCACATTTTCCAGGTTTGACCAATCACAACCAAGCATCTGTGTATATGTTTCAGATGTATCCTTTAGTATGTATCCTAATGCAGTGGCTCTCAACCTTTTCTGGCTGACAACACACTTTACTGAACATGCGGGACATCACGACACACTTGTTTGATATTTTAATTATAAATAATAATAATAATAATAATAATAATAATAATAATAATAATAATAATAATAATAATAATAATAATAATAATAATAATAATAATATTTTTTTATAATGACTCTATATAGCATTGAGCATTATTGCAACCACTGGTGGTGTTGACTGGTACAGTCTGTTTCAATTTTAACTAAATATTATTAAATTTTTCATGATTTTTAAATTCTAAAATTTCGCGATACAATTTAGGGGACTGCGTGACTTACCAGTGTGTCGCGACACATGGGTTAAGAACCACAGTCCTACTGACTGCCCTTTCACTTTTCTAGAAATTAGCCCTACATTCAGTTATTCACCACAGATGCGAGGGGAATTATATATACAGGGCCGGATTTAGGGAGGGTGCACCCGAGCACGTGCACCCACCTCCGTTCTGAATATACACTATCTAAAGTGAGAAAGTGGCAGTGAAAATAGCAATACTTTCGTAAAATTTCATGTCATGTTTCCGTTTCGGGCTTAAAAGGAAGCGGTTTTGCTAAACACAATAGTTTAAGTCAGTTCCTCATACACATCACTGATGCCTAAAGGCATTTAAAAAAAAAAAATAAATTTGATTCAGATGTACTGATAGTTATTGGTGCACCCCCCTCTGAGAAAATCCTGGATTCGGTCCTGTATACATAGTATGCAATTTTGCTTTTTTCAAAGTTCCAGTATGTACTAAATTGTCGTTTAACTGCTATAGTTTGACTTCGACGTGTAGGCCTAATTCTGGGTTCCTATTAATAGTGCAAGATTCAAATGCAGTAAACATTAATATTATATATTAGAGGCCGTTTAGACGTTATGATAAATCATCAAGAGTAGAGATAAATTTCAGAAATCATCACATCTAAATTAGTTTATCTCATGATATCTCTCCTGCATATGATACGATGCGATAAGTTCGACATGTTCAACTTATCGCATGCAAGCCAGGTATAGCCCCCCGTAGAGAAACAAAGGAATGAATAGGTCACCGCTTCCAACCCTTCTTCGCTGCCAGCTTCTTGGAAGGAAAGCGGAAAAAACAGGTTTTGCTAAGAATTTGCTTATACCTGTCGTCCTGTGATCTGTTCTGTTGACAAAAAGGAAAGAAATATCTTTTCCCCATTTTCTGTTCATGAAATGCGAATAGTTTTCCAAACTACGAAAACTACAACAAATTAGCCGTTCGATTTGGTTTGCTTTGATTTATGAAATTTAACCTCGGCTAAAGCAAAGGTAGATCCATAGTTTAAAATGAGATAAAACCGACTAGCACCGAGAATTGAAACCTAGACCGCATACATCAGAAGCGACACGTCCTTGATTGAAACCTTTGTCCATATCTTCGAAACAAGCCATTATAAACCTAAAATTAAATACAGTATTTGCAATAATTCTTCCACATAAATTTATTGGGGACCAGAGATGGACACATCAACCATGGTCTACTAGTCTACAAGTAATTGTGAGAGGTAGCCCACGTTGGTCTGTCTTACTGTTTGTATCAATCAAGCATACCAATATTTAAATAATCTTAATTTTATGAATCGTATTTCCTTTTTTTTTTTTTTTTTTTTTACTGTCCATTACGTCCTCATTATTAGTCTATATTTTAATCAGTAGATCGCTAGTGATTTCAGAAATGAAAAGTAGCGCTCAAACTTAAGAAAGGTTAGCCACCCTTGTTGTAGACCTATTCAATATTGTTTTATTTTTCAGTTCTTACTCTGGTTTGTCAATCAAGCGTTTTAGTGCTTACCTCCTGTTATTGCTGAACGGGACGTAAAACCCAAAATCAACTCAACTCAACTCAATTCCGAATTCAGAAATCGTATATAGATACTTCATAACTAGAATTTCGCATTTTGAATATATCTATATCTATATCTATATCTATCTATATCTATCTATCTATCTATCTATCTATCTATCTATCTATCTATCTATCTATATATATATATATATATATATATATATATATATATATATATATATATATATGCTTCATACTTATTTCACTTCTATATAAATTGTATTTTAATTTACAATGTCAGATTAAATATTTTAACTAAAGGCGAGCTCTTTAACCAATAGTAACCATTGGCTAGAAAGGTTTATCTTCTTCCAAGAACACTTAAGATTATTATAATATAAACTATGGGTGTTCTAAAAATGGTGCCTACGGACCACAGAGCACTCTTCTGCAGGTCACAATAAAGCGAAAATGTTGTATGATGAAATGCCCTCCGGGGCCTCCTTCAGGCTCTATGGGGAATCAAAATTTTACTATGTGGCAACGTCGCAGAGTAACTTAAAGCCATTAGCATTACTCTACGAATACAACAAAGCGTTAAATCGATTGCTTCACTAATAAGTGATGCCAGTATCAATCAATATCGACTTTAGTTGCCATCTGGAAAAGAATCGATATAACTATTTGATAGATCGATACATCTAAATCTATGGTTCTTTATTTGCGACGTTGCTACATAGTGCAATTTATGTCTCCAGACGACGACTCGAAAGGTATACAAATATTATATATATATATATATACTGGCGGATCCAGGATATGATCAAGGGAGGGGTTAAACCATAGTTTGCCGCTTTATCCTGTGTAAAGCAGGATTGAAGCCCTTTTATCCAGTGTATACCTGAGCGTCAAGAAGGGGGGGGGGGCTATAGCCCCCTCCTTGGATCCGCGCCTGTATATATATATATATATATATATATATATATATATATATATATATATATATATATATATATATATATAAGGTATGGGTCGCGGACATAAGCTCACCAGTAATAATATAATTGTATTATGAAATAATTAATGAAAGGAAAAAATACAATAATGATAACTAATTACACTTATACGTTAACTAATTTATACTAATTGCAAAGGAAAATAAACATGAATAAAATAAATACAAGTAAGCAATGGAAAAATGGTAAACGGAAAATATGACTAAAATCCAAACTAGACTTTGAATATTAATAATCTGGCAAGATAGCCCCGACTTTAGAAAATTGAAACAATAACTAGGTCATTCGTTTGTACTATGTTTGTTTTTGTCGATTACAGCGCCATCTATCACGTAACGAAAAAATGTTCAATACAGAAGTTACGTATTTTTTCACGGAGAATCAGAATATGCGATAAAAATGGGGGTTCCTATTTAAGATTTCAAAGTTGCCCCTCCCTCCCCCGGGTGGTGGGGGCAGGGGGTCGCGTGTGGTATCTTTGGATGTTCCCCTTCGAGTCGAACAACTTTTGTTGCAACTTTTTTAAAATCCGATTTGCAGTTTTCAAGATATTCCCAAAAACAATTTTAAATGCTTCACCCGATATATATATATATATATATATATATATATATATATATATATATATATATATATATAGGGAGGATTGGACAAAAATCTAAAACGTTTACAAAAGTGTGAAAATCATACCTAGTATGGTGTGCGGCCTCTTTTTCCGTCCAAAACAGATTGGATCCGACGTGGAATGGACGTATAGAGCTCCTGAATCGTGGTGTGTGGAATTTTGTACCACCAGGGAACAATATTTGGGTAATGGGTAGAACCTGGTCCCCCAAAATGGCCTCATACTCCTTAGTATTCATCATTCCATGCAGGGCTATGATGGGACCTGCAGAAAACCACGATATCACTGTCCATACTGTAACAGAATCACCCCCATGCTTTACAGTTGGGAGCAGACAGTCTGTATCCTAGGCCTGCGACGGTGTTCTCCATACGTAAACACGACTGGTTGTTGGAAACAAGGTGAAGGTCGATTCATCGGACCACATTACGTGTTTCCACTGCTCATAAGTCCACGCCTTGTGGTCCTTGCACCACTGGATACGCCTCTTCGCATTTACTGCTGTGACCAGGTGTTTGGCGATAGCGACCCTGCCATGAATTTTCATTTTATGAAGTTCCCGTCGGGCTCTGTTTTCGATGAAACCAGGTTCTATAGGCCGGAATTGAGTTCAGACGTAATTTTCATTGCAGTGGTATTCTTTTTTAGCTGCTACAATCCTTTTTAATGCTCTCCGGTCCCTATCTGACAGTAGCTCCAACCAGACGGGCACCAACGATCATGCCTCTTTGGAAGTATGTCAGGTCACCCATTTTACCGCACTACTTTCACACCACGACACTCACAGGTGAACTTGTTACTGCTAACGGAAGAGGAAGGTCCACATGACACATTGAAAACAAAAGAACGATCGGCAACCGGAACACGTGTTGTACAGTGGAGGGCCAAACTTACGTGTCCTGTATGAAGTGTTTTTAGATTTTTTGTCCACCTCTGGCCCGGATATATATAGGGCCCGATCCAGGAATCTCTGAGGGGGTACACTAATAACTACCAGTACATTTGAATTAAATTTGAGTTTTTTAAATGCCTTTAGGCATCTGTGATGTGAATGAGGAATTCCTTTGGAAATGCTAAGTGTCTGGTCTCGAATTCTTTTCCTTCAACCTTCAGAAAATTGACTTAAACTATTGATTTTGCAAAACTCTCTGCTAGCTTCTCACTTTAGGTAGTGTATATTTACAACGGAAGGGGGTGCACGTTTACCCTTGACTTGTGTATCTTATTCCGTAGCTCATTGGGTCCCACTTTTTTTTTTATTTTTATTTTTTCATTGATCAGACAGGACTCCAGTAAACAGGAAAATATAGTTACAGTTTAAGATGTGATTCGATATTCTGCAAGTATTTATATATTTATTGTCAAGCGAACAAAATGAAGTAGAATTTTACAAGCGTAAAACTGTTCTAGATTTTAGTATTAATAAAAATTACGAATATGTTTACAGCTCAAAAATAAATTGAATGCTCTTCAATTGTAGTCCTTAATTAGCTATGGTCAAGAAGATGGATTTAAGTTGTTTTGTGTGTGGTCAGCTCATTGGTTTCCATCATCTTTAATTCTGGAACTAAATATAACTAATTTTATTTTTCGTTTAGAAATAAAATAGTCACCTTTAGCTCGTAACGAAAGAGAGCAAAATGTCACTATGGCATTACATTTCGTTATATAAAGAAATGAAAAAAAAATACATTTATAGTTGAAAATGTAGGAGGTAATTTGACAAATATTATGAACAATTCTATAATATGTAGAATTAAGTAATGGTTTATAATAAAATAAACTGCAATGAAATGCAGGGTATATGAAGTTAGCAAAAATATTTGCCTCTATGAGCTGAAATACAAGTTTATTGAATAGATGGGGAAACTTCACCTTGAAATATACACCATGAATTTGATATTCGATAGAATTTGAAATATGTTAAGATCATGGGATCATTTATCATAGGATCATGTTTTATATCTCATTTTGTTCAGAATAGAACATCCTTTCCAACTGTACTACTCCTTTGTCCGTATTATACACCAGAAACTGGAAAATCGAGGAAAACTGGGAGATTTTTCGATTTTTCGAAATTTTTGCATCCCTCTAGTTCGAGCCTGGGTTCACGTAGGGATATGAATTTTTTATGAAAATACGTAGTTATGTACACAATACGCGTGCTAAATTTAAATCCTGCAAAATTTACATTATATATATAATTTACTGCATCGTTACTATTTGGCCTAGAGTCATGGTTCAAACGCCATTTTCTTCAGTATAACAAACCCTTTCCAACGATACCACTCACATGTCCGTATCATACACCTGGACCGGAAAATTCGGGAAAACCCGGTTTTTTTAAAGGATCCCCCCGAAACACTTCACCACTTTGGCCAGTGGCGGCTCTAGCCCGGGGGACCTAGATCTAGGATTCTCTGAGGGGGTGCACCAATAACTACCAGTACATTTGAATTAAATTTGAGTTTTTTTTTAATGCTTTATCTGTGATGTGAATGAGAAATTCCTTTGGAAATGCTAAGTGTCTGATTTCGATGAATTCTTTTCTTTCAACCTTCAGAAAATTGACTTAAACTATTTATTTTGCAAAGCTCTCTGCTAGCTTCTTACTTTAGGTAGTGTACATTTACAACGAAATGAAATGAATTTTTTTAGTTTTCAGCCCCACGGTTATAACGGTTAGGCTAAAGGAGACGGTGAGAATGAGAAATGAATGAAATGGTGGAATGAAGAAAGTGGAAGGAAACCCACGTACACGGTGTTTGTCCACCACAAAGTTCACTTGGCGGGAGCAGGGTTTGAACCAGGAACCCATGCATCAGAGGTGAACGCTCTACCACTGAGCCACCGCGGCCGATATATTTACAACAACGCGGGGGTGCACGTGCACTTTTGCACCTCCCTAAATCATGCCCTGCCTAGGACCCCAGTTTTTTGAGTCAAAAAATAATTTATTATTTATATATTTTTGAAAGTTTATAGTAAAGTCATGATATACTTATCATAGTCTGGGGTCTGGCTGGCTCCCCGATTTTTTACCTTCTACATCCGACACTGACTCTGGCCCGGCCCTGGGTTCACGTAGGGATCTGAAAATTTCTTGAAAATACGTATTACGTACACAATGCGTGTGCTAAATTTCAATCTTGTATTCTGAAAACAAAGGGATGAAAATTTTTTTGAAAGTCTGAATTTAGGCCACACACGCACGTATAACTAACCGGTTAGCGTACGCACCTTTGGCGTGGGAGACCCGGGTTCGATTACCAGTGGGAGCTCATGTGGTTTGGATTCCACGTTAATCAGTAGGTCCACGTCTCACATAGCATCACTGCTGAACAGGACATTAAACTCAAAATAAACTCAATCATATTATAAAAAATTACTGCGTCGTTACTATTTGGCCTAGAGTCATGGTTCAAACACTGTTTTCTTCAATATAACAAGCCCTTTTCAACGGTATGACTCACATGTGCGTATCGTACACCTAAAGCGGAAAAATTGGTAAAAATCAGAATTTTTCTGAAAAAATCGCCCCCTCGGAATAGTTGCGACCCTCAGCCTCGGGCCCGAGTACACATGGATCTAAAGAATTGAGAAATAGGCCTACTCAAAGGTGCACACAATCCGTGTGCAAAGTTTCAATCTGGTATGTTAGAAACTAAAGGCTTGAAAAAGTTTTGAAATTTCCTCAAGGATAAGTCACTTCCCTCTGTCCCCACTTGGCGCCACCAAGATGACCATCTGATTCCAAAATGCATCCTTTTTTTGACCAATAAAAAAAGCCGGCCTAAATACCTGTTATAGAACCTAAATAAGTGGTCAAAGACAACACTTACGCCATGGTATCTAAAGATACCATGAATCCTAAAAGATTTAACGAGAAGTTGCGTAGTTACGGATTAGTATACAAGGTATATATATATATATATATATATATATATATATATATATATATATATATATATATATATATATATATATATATATATGGGGGGGGGTGTTGTATGTTTAAATACTTGGGACAAGAATGTATATTTTATCTTTTAATTTAGATATATTCTGTGGACACAAATACAAAAAATGAATTAAAAACCCCAGCAATAAAATGACACTCGTCTTTCAGCTTACTATTAACGATTCTTAAGTGTCTATATAGGCATCACCGTTCTATATTTCTTTTCTTTTTTAAACATAAACACAATTATATCATTGCTACGGACATGATAATTGCAAAAGCCGCATAATAGTTCTTTTCCATTTCAAGCTCTTTATTTTACTACGGCGGGAACTCAAATTACCAAGAAACAGGAATTGTCCTTTCACAAGTGGCAGGTAGAAACGCACACACACACACCACAAGCAAACATCGTGGCCCTGTATTTTTCTGAAATAGTTCACATAACCTCCGAAAGATGTCAGACTCTATTGACCTCTGTGAGGAA
The DNA here is from genome assembly GCF_964235325.1 of Thermobia domestica. Taxonomy (NCBI): domain Eukaryota; kingdom Metazoa; phylum Arthropoda; class Insecta; order Zygentoma; family Lepismatidae; genus Thermobia; species Thermobia domestica. Next base: position 61,117,554 of record NC_137463.1, read on the forward strand.
TATCTCCGAGCGATATCGCCGTGTGTGAATAGAAAATATCTCTCTTGCATATGATAAAAAAATCTCCATCCTTGATGATTTATCATAACGTCTAAAAAGGGCCTTAGAAAGTATACCTACTCATTCTCCTGTGACTGATTTTATGCCCTTGAGCAAGACTAGTTCATTTAGTTCAAAAACCACGACAGCATTCTTCTTTACGGTAAGAGCCACAAATTTCACGAATGGCCAATCAATACGACGGGCAAAAGCCACGGTGCCGTTTAAACTGATCTCAATATGCAACGGAAGAGTTCGATTAAAAAAAAAAAAAAAAAAAAAAAAAATCAAATACAATTAAACATCTGACTCATTGCAACAGAAACCACCACTCATTATCTTAATGAATGAAACATTTTGTACTTAATCAATGGAGGCAAGAAAATGTGTGTCTTTAATGCATACATTACTTTCTGCTATTCGGAAACATCTTGTAAGATCCAAGAACAGGCTTCTGGAAACCATTAATCTAGATGTAAAAATCCTTAAGAAGACATTTTTCTTCTTAACATAACATATTTCTGTCTTTGCGTTCTTGGCATAATCATTTAGCTACTACTTCTGGCACCATTTGCTTTGGTAGAATCCTGCTGAAAGAATCATTGAGAGCGGAAGGGTGAGAAATTGCGCGACCATTGGTGAAATCCTACGTACTTTTTGGAACAGCTGTTACCCAAAACCCAAAAGAAAGAAGGGGTGAAGAGAGGGTCGAGGATTCATTAGTAGGGAAGGTTCTTCTACAACTAAACGTGTTAGTATTCAGGAGCGGGTCATTTAGTACCCATTCAGCCAGCTTTAGGCAACATTTCGCTTTTGCACACTTACTGGCAGTTGCTGAACCCACTAATGCTATAGATTAACGGGTCCTCTGGGAATTCGCCAACGAGAAGAGATCATCTTTTGTTTCCATGCTGGTGCCATCTGGTAGTGGTAACTGAAGACATAAGGCAAAGAAAGAACGAGGAAATATTCCTATTGGTAGCTGCAGACAAGTCCGTTGATCTACATACAATTAAAAAGAAACCTCTTTATGCATCTTATTAATATAATTTGTGAAACTTTAAAATTACACCAAAGGTAAAACATATCTAATTATAATTTAAAAAATCATCTCAGTCTGTGAGTAACGCTAATTCCTAACAGATAAGACTCGCCACTCCGCTGCGGTAGCTGTCTAGTTGTTTCCTTGCTTTTATTTGAAAACGAACAGCGATGATAATGTAGGAGGTAAACGTGTTTTGTTCCTTATTATGAAGATAAGGGCCTTATTAAACATAAGTAAGGTTGTAATTACTTATATAAAATCCACAAGTATTTATTCCAAGCACAATACAATTTCTTAGCTAAGCAACACATACGCAATATATAAATATCAAATATCAGACAGTTGTTACTTTTATCTTTAGAGTAGGAACATTGTTAGGGTCATCAAATGTAGGAGGCTCAGGTGAGCAGGTCATGTAGCCAGAATGGAAGAAAGTAGGAATGCTTTCAGTTTTAACTGGAAATCCAATCGGAAAACGACCATTAGGAAGACCTAGACGCAGATGGGAGAACAATATTAGGATATCTCTCGCATAAATATGAATACAAAGTAGAAACTGGATTTAGTTGGCTAGGGATAGAAGTCGATGGTGAGCTTTTGTGAACGTGGCATTGAACATCGGGCACCGTATTCCATAGAGTTAGTTAGTTAGTGGGACAGCGCAATATTTAACAAGCTTTACCGCTAACCCACATGAATCATACTACCATTAACGGGCTCTAATCATACTGAAATTAGGCATTAATATTTGTGTAACCACATTGGGCAAGCTAAAAAAAAAAAGTGGAAAAATTTAATGCAGATCATCAGAATTTTTAATAATTCTATCGGACATATATTGTCAAACAAAACAGAACAACACACTGAGCAAGGCTATGTGATAATATATACAAAACACAATTACGTGACAGTTTTAACACAACGACTGTGTTTTTATCAAACTTCTACTCCTTATGGTTATTTGGGAGTTGGTCACCTCTTATGTACTTTCCAGAGATCAACTTTTAATTAGGCTCCGCCCCTTCATTGAAAAGTATCACTCTCCGGAAAGGTATATAAGAAGTGACCAACTCCCAAATAGTAAGAAGGAATGGGAGTCTGATGAAGACACAATTAGTGTGTTGAAACTGTTAAGTGATTGTGTTTTGTATACGAGGAGTGTTGGGAAAGTCATGTGAAATTACCACTATTTTCTTTTTTAGGTGAATGAAAGCAACTTGGCCATAAAGGGCAAGCATAGTATTTAAGAAGGTGGAAAAAATTTCAAGGAAAAATGTCAAGTAACCGGGTCATCAGAGCCTCTATAAGTGCACAAATTGACGAAATCCCAGGAAACACTAATTTCGACACAGAGACATGTGATTTGTTCTTTCTTTCGATAGGGTGTCAGTGTTAATGAAATTCATCAAAATTTGGTGGAAGTGTATGGTGATGATGAACTGCCGCACCAACAGGTAACACGATGGATAAGCTCATTTACGTATGGTAAAACAAACGTCGAAGATGAGCATAGGAATGGTTGATCTAAAACAGCAACTTCACCTGAAGTCGTGGAAATTTTACAAAAATTGGCAATGTCCGATCGACGAAAAAGGATTAGAAAAATAGCGGAGGAAGTAAGGATTGATATTTATAGTATTTGGGATATTCTACACCAAGACTTTCGGCTCACAAAGGTCTGTTCCATATGGGTAGAAGTAGTTATCTTCTCACAATTTGAACGTTTTTCAGAAGCAAACTGGGTGCAAAAATATGTCAGGAAAATTTGGATTTTATGGAAGAAAATAACTATTTCTACCAGCATGTAGTGACAGGGGATGAAATGTGGGCTTACCGGTATGACCCAGAATCTAAACAAGAGTCCATGTAGTGGAAGCATCAAAGGTTACCAATCCCCCAAAAATTCAGGCTAAAGAATTCGACTGTCAAGGTTATGGTAACTGTTTCCTGGGACAGGGAAGGAATTCTTTTGCTTGAAGCTAAACCAAAGGGGCATCACAGGGACTACTTAAAAAAAATGAAGATTTACGCCCAGTAGTTCAGAATAAACGACGCGGTGGTGTAAATAATCGAATTTTGCTCCTTCATGAAAATGCGTCTGCACACACATCTCATCTTGTTGCAGGCTGCTATGACAGGATAGGGAATTACTCAACTTTTTCATCCACCCAACAGTCCTGACCTAGCCGCAAGTGATCATTATCTATTTCGCCATTTGAAAAAATACCTCAGGGGCTAACAATTTTCAAGCGACAAGCAGGTAATAGATGCTGTGATTCAGTTCTTTGAATGCAAAGAGAAATCTTTTTATGTTGAAGGCATTGAGTCATTTGAACCAAAATGGAGACGATGTGTAGAACTGGAAGGTGATTACATTGAAAAATAATAACGGCTTTTTTCTCGGCTCATTGGTTTTCTTGTTAGATCATCATAGACATGACTTTCCCAACACCCCTCGTATATTATCATATAGCCTTGCTCAGTGTGCTGTGTTTAGAAAAGCCTAAGTCAAAAAAGTAAGGTTTTCAGGAGGGGATTTTTTGTGTGTGTTTCCATCAACCTATTTCTGTGAAAGAAAAGAAATCTACATAAAATAAAATTTTAATTGTCTACTTTTCGTACGTTAACGGTGAAATTGCCATTTATAGCAAGAGTTCTGTAAATGTTTTTAGGCATGTCAGAAAAAACTTCAGAGAATAAGGTAGGGGGCCCAAATTTCGTCCACGTGCCTAATTTCGTCCCCTTCAGTTTCACGTTGTTGATGGTAGGAGCGCTGTCGGTGCAGCATCATTTGTGCAGGGGAAGGCAAGCGGGGGCAGTTGTGAGAGTGTAGCGGTCAAGGACGCGTGTGCTGTTGTTTGACGAGGAAACGTGTGATTTTTGCGAAGGTGAGTTCTTGCAGTGTTGTTCATAATATTCTATTGTATTTATTGGATGTATTGGTTTGGTACTGTCCACATGTCAGTGGTGTAAGTAGATGACAATAGCAATATTTGTATGTGTTTAAGTGTCACAAGGTATTTTTGTTAGGAAGGTAGGAGGAGCCATGTGAGCGTGAAAGTTGTTCCTAATTTCGTCCCCCTGTATGCTCCGAATTTCGTCCCCTTATTCCCAGGGGACGAAATTAGGAACTCACACATGCATTCCATTTGTTTCAGATGGGTCCCCGGAAACAATGGAATAAAGATGCTATGAGGACTGCGATTGCTGCAGTGCGGAAGAAAGAGTTGGGATACAAAGCAGCCAGTAAGATGTATAATGTTCCTAGGGCGACATTGAAAGACTATGTGAAGAAAGGTGGACATTTAAGTGGAGAAGAGTTGGTAGCGAAGACAATTAGCAGGAAACCAGTGCTGACCCCCGACTTGGAGAGACAACTTGTTGAATACTGCATGGTCATGGAGAAGCACTTTTATGGTGTAACACTGAAAGATTTACGACGCATGGCCTATCAACTTGCTATTCGGAACAATATTCCACAACCGTTTTCAGTAGAAAATAAAACAGCTGGACGTAAGTGGATGCGTCTATTCTTCAAAAGCCATCCCGAAATCTCAATTCGAAAACCTCAATCTCTGTCACTTGCTCGGATTCAAGGATTCACTCCTCAAAGTGTTGAACAGTTTTTTGTTCTGTTAAAGCCAGAACTGGAAAAAGTGCAATTTAACTCGGTCAAAGTGTTCAACGTTGATGAGACGGGCATTTCGATCGTGCAACACAAAGCTGCGCGAATTGTGGCCATGAAAGGAAAAAGCGAGGTGCATAAAGTGTCCTCTGCTGGGCGCGGTTCGTTAATCACTGTGGTGATGTGCATGTCTGCTGCTGGGCAATTTGTGCCCCCCATGATGATTTTCCCAAGACAACTAATGAAAAGTGAACTGATGGATGGGGCACCACCAGGAAGTATCGGAGCGGTTCACCCGTCTGGATGGATAAAGGCCAATCTGTTTGAGAAGTGGTTTCAACATTTCTTGTTGATCACAAAACCTTCAAAAGAAGACCCCGTTGTGTTAATTGTAGACGGACATTATTCGCACATGCGTAACATCAATGTAATAGATGCTGCTCGCGAACATGGAGTGTCAATAGTTTGCTTGCCTCCTCATTCTACATCAAAACTGCAACCGCTTGATGTTGCTTTCATGTTTCCTTTTAAGACGTATTATGATCAAGCCATTGAAAGTTGGTTGAGTAACCATCCTGGTCGCACAGTTGGCAATCTTCAGGTAGCTGGTTTGTTCCGTGAAGCATATGAGCGTGCTGCAGTCGTTCAAACACCTGTCAACGGATTTCGCAAAACGGGCATTATTCCATACAATCCAAATATTTTTAGTGAAGCGGATTTTCTTGGCCATCCACAGTCTAACACCAAACATCAGGATGGAACTAATAATCCCGATGATATGATCCGTCCTTCTGACCAAGCATCCATCAGCAAGCAGTTTCAAACCAGCAGCCAGCAGTTACTCCTCAAAACATTAGGAACGTTCCAGTGATCCAACCATCAACATCTACGAGACGAGGTACAGCAACTGTTATCACCAGCTCGCCCCATAAGAGAAAGATTGAAGAAGCTATGGCAAAAAATCGCTCGAGACATTCGAAGACACGTGTTCAACCTACTAGTGCCAAACAAAAGTGCGGGAAACCATCCTTCCGCAAAGCCAAAGAAGACACGACAAGCGACAGTGACTCCAGCTTTGACATTCCATATGCCGACTCGTCTGACAGCTTTAGTGAGGATGATGCTGATGCTCAATGTACAATTTGTGGGGGGTAATATTCTACAGATAGACATGGTGAAACGTGGATCCGCTGCTCGCAATGCCTTACATGGTTTCATGAAGCTTATTGTGGTGCTGAACGCCGTGCTACATTCATTTGCTGGGATTGTTTAAATGGTTAAATTCTCATCTTATCCTGATAACCAGTTTTTCTATAATTCTATTTGCACTTGTTTTACTTGTATTTTCCTTAGTTCATTTGTTTGTAGTTTGCTTCGTTACACGTAAAAGTTGAAAGTACATCATCATAGTCAGCTACACATGTTCACTTTTCTGCCTATTTTTTTGTAACTAGTTAAATAAAACTGCTTATTACGAAAGAAACCTTAACGTTTTACTTTCTTTTGAAATTTTAATGGGGGACGGAATTAGGACCACGTTTTTGTTTTTGGACAGATTGCAATACTTTTGAAATCATATTGTAAAAATAAAACTAAATGCTGATACACGCAACTCATCTTGGCTACCCAATAAAGGAATAGTCACTATAGATAATGTGCAAGTTTGGCTCTCCTAACCTATATCCTGCAGCCTCAAGGTACGAAAACATGACTAGGGGACGAAATTTGGCCCCCCTCCCTTACTGTTGACTAAGGACATTTTGGAAAACAACGTTTTTTTTTTTTTTTTTTTTTTTTTTTTTTACTACAATTAATTTGATTCATGGAGTTTTGGCGTGAAACCCAGTTCAATATAGGGAGATGCTGAAATGGAACTTAATAGAAACAATATCTCAAAATTGACAAAAATTGACTTTGGAATCCACCTCTTCTATTTTCAATTAATCACGATTCAACCCAACCTATATACAGTACACTGAGCCAAAGGTTAAGTTGAACAACCAGTGGCGATGCCAGTTTTAATTTCATAACTGAGGGGCAGAGATCGATATTAATAGTTTCATATTACTTGACCTACATTAAAATACAATATAAGCCACCGGGGGACGCCCGCCCTCCTTATCCCCTTGTAGCATTGTTACTGGAAATAACTAATATAATATAAGTAGACGAATCACTTCCTCCACCTTGATATAAATAATGGTAAAAAAAAAAAAAAAAAAATAGCGATTTCTCAAAAGTAGATCTTAGGAAATGCAGGGCTCAATTAGGAGCAATTTTGGGGTCCCACATTCTTAGCCAACTTGCATCAAGATCTACAAGATTACATTTAGTCTGTTATAGACTTTATTTCTCCATGGTAGAATGAAAAACAAACAAAATGTACATGTGAGAGTTGCATGTTAGTTAATATTCGTGGATTAATCACGTGTCAGCTACGTTTCAATAGATATAAAACTGATACATGTAAACCTACAAGTAACTAACAATATTCGCATATGAACTATGAAAAGTACATGGTCACAATACCATTCTTTTAGTGACTGTGAAATGATTTATTGACATATATAATTCCTTTCAGATAGGTCTATACATACCACCTTTACGTATTTCTCATCGCTATTTTTCCTCTAAATAATAATTTAATACACTTTATACTCTTTATTTTCCAGGGGGGATGTCTGAATAATTACGTGAAGATTAATAATATGAATGCAAACTAAAATTCCGTTCCATTCCAAACTAATTAATTAAAAACATTAACCATGTAAAAAAAAACATTACGAATTTGTGCTAGGTGGTCACTACAAGTAATCATTTGGTTATAAAGTAGGTTACGTTAAGTCAGCAGTGTAGACTAAATAGTAGTTGTCAGATTTTTAAACTTTGTTCCAACAAAGAATCAAGGTGTCGAAAGTTGGAATTTTTTTTAAAAGAAAATTTCAATTCTTCAAAAACTATAATTTGAAAAGGGAGCAAATATCAAGGTTGAAATTTTTTCCAATAAAGCACATTTTGGTAGCTACAAACCCTCAAAACGTTAAACCTGACATTACCGTACATTCCTTTTTGGGGTGAAACCTTTCAAAACTGAAAATTTGCCGTTGTCGATGTCAGATGTTCAGGGAGAGTTAGATTCCTTGGCATACACATTTCATTAAACGTATCAGCCATAAAATTTAGGTTGTTTCTTTCTGAATAATATGATTTTTGTTTCGCCAACCTAGGGTTTAACAGTTCTGTGTAATATAAGTTAACGCAAACCCTTACGAGTGCAAAAAATCAGAGTGCATTGTAAAACAAAAACGGTTGCTATGTTAAAAGTAATAAAATTTCAATAATATTCGTTTTGAAGTACCAACATGTTATAAGGTAACTGCACAATAAATTTCATTTGTTTTAAAAATGGTCGTGCGATCAATGGTTGACCACCTGATGTGGATTGACCCTTACTTAGACTATATAGTAACGAGTGTGAACATCGTCTATTTACCAAGTAGTTCAATTACACTGAGAATGTTCTTCTCCATTATGTGCAGAAGTCGTAAAAATGTTCGAAAATTGTGGGACTAACTAACTAGGGATGACTTCAAAATTAAACATTGAATCTGTATCTTTAACCTGAATCTGTATCTGTATCTGTATCTGTAAGTTGATAACCTGTATCTTTTCTAAAATGGTTTATCGAGCAAGTTCCAAAACAAGTTTCAATTCAATGCCCGGAAGTGACCCCACTCCTTCAGGGTTGGAAATATATAGAACAACTTGACCTATATATCCTCCAATTATATCCTCAATCAAGGTAATAAAACAAAAACCGATTATTTCACAATAAATATCCACGAATATAATATGCACCGTCCAATTATATCATATATCAAGGCAATAAACCCAAAAAGGATTATTTCACAATAAATATCCAATTACGTGATCCTCAAACCTTAAAAACAAAAGCCAATTCTGGCAGCACTATCTTGCTAGGGCCGTGACGTGTGAGGTACTACCATGAGCAAAATAAATGACGCGTCTCTTTATTTTGAAGTTTTTTGAAAATATCTCCGTTTTCTTTATATGTTCGAAATTTCGGAAGGTTTCCCCAGCAGGACAGGTTAATAACAAACCCGTTTTTAATATTTGTGTTAGATATTAGCTTAAAATAAAGAAATTAGAAGCAAAAAACATTAAATCGACAGAAATCTCGAGAATTACCAACTCTGCTAAAGTGGGAAATTTTCAAGAACGCGAGGGAATTCTGCAGTTCAACACGAAGCAGCGACATCTATGTCATTGAGAGAAGCGTGGATTAGATCTACAAACGAAAATTTTAACGAAATATTTCTAGTATGTCTTATTATATGCATTATCAGCGAACTCCAAATATATGAATCTATGCTAAGTATTAACGTATAGATAGTGCAAATAGTGGAAATTACCTATGGAAAAAGACGAATTGTTAGCCCAATCGTAATGAAAAATCGTCTTTACTGTAGAACAGGTTCAGCTTACGTAAGAGAGCAAATAGCTCAGTTAGGTAAAGCAACGAGTTTGTATACCGAAGGTAGACGGTTCGAATCCCGTGGAAGTACTGTTGTCATTTTTATCACTAAGGTTATTTTATTTATTTTTTATTTGGGAAAGAATCAAATTGTAACGTATGTGTAAAACTCATGACGATACAAAAAAAAAAAAAAAAAAAAAAAAAAAGAGAAAATATCGTCGCATTTGCATTAGTGTCTCTAAATTTTGTTTGCAAACAGATTCGTAATTATTTCCCCTGTGCTCACTGATGCATAACGAATGTTTTCCAGTAAATGTTAATTCTAATTTGGAGAATTTTATAGTTTCACAATGTTTCTCACTACATAGTCTTCTATCTACGTGTTTGGATATTTTGATAACAGATTTCCCTATTAAATGTTTAATTTTCTCTATAAATATTTGTCTTAAATTGAAATTGTTTTGAATTTACTACATAAGCAAAGTTGCCCGAAGGAGGGGAGCTCAAGTGATAGATATTCTACGTAAAAGAAACCTATTGTAGAATGATGATGCTTCTTACCTTCAGCACATAATCTTAACGTTAGAGAGTCAGAGAGAGAAAAATCCTGGTTTTTCCTCCTCTATGACCACCCATCTTAAACCTCTACATATCATTGTTCGTCTCACATAATTTCGGCTCTCCAAAGACATTCATATTTATTATTATTATTATTATTATTATTATTATTATTATTATTATTATTATTATTATTATTATTATTATTATTATTAATGAATATGCCACCCTTACATAATGTTGTAACTTTACACATCTTAGTTTAAAGGTCTTTCTTTAGTAATAATTTGAGCAACCACGTCACAAAATTTAAAATGTATGAGGGGGCACGACGTTTTATTTCCCCTCCTCTCTTTTCAGCACCCTCCAACAGAAGGTATATAATTTCTGAGAAGCAGGGCAGACAAAATGAATAAGAAATATATTTAGAGCATCCTTTCCTCCTTCGTGAATGTAATATCACGTAGCATTTTTTATTCTACTGAAGACGACCCTAGGCCGTTATGGTTAGGTAACAAAAGAAATACCTAATATATTTATAGCGCCCCTTATCTGTAATATTACCTCTTCTTTATTTGTTCGAGGCTTCCTTACACAACCAAGGGTGACAAAAAGAATAGGAAAAGTGTCTAAAGATTACAAAAGACTTTATATTTTGTCAGAAACAAGGCAGTATATACACAACATTGCTTTCGTTAACAAGTGTTTCACCCTTGAGTCGCTTATAAAATTATGCAGAATAACTTTTGCCGATCATTGTTCGAGAGGGATTTGTCCAGGATGGTTTGGTGTCGAGCTAATAACGATAAGTATATTTATTTACATCACTGTTAAAGAAATAGCAAACTTACTGAAAGGAACTTACTTAGGAAACAGATCTTCCTTCTACTTAGCCAGAGCCCACTCTGAAAAATTGCATCTGGCATTCTGAGTGAAAGTTCTATGAGACTATTAGAAAAATATATTCCCGTTTTCACGCTGATGGTAGAATTTCTTAAACAGTTATTGAATTACGTTCGAAGGGTAGGCGTAAATAGCGCCCCCGCAACAATGTGGCGTGGGGACCGCACAAGCTGCAACGCCAAAAAATATACAGAAAGTACGCAGGGACGGAGCAGGCCAAATTTTCACACGGGCAAAGTGACTTTTTGGCGCCCTTCCCCTAGTAGTAGCCTATATTTTACATTTTATCATAGTGTTTTTAATAGTTTAAACCAGGAGCGTCATTTCATATTTTGCTTTGGGGGGGCAAGACCTCTTGATATAAGTAAAATTTCGCGTTTTTCACTGATTTACTACTATTCTAATGATAAAATCTATATACATCTCAAACTCACGGGGGGCAAATGCCCCTCCCTGCCCTCCCTAAATGACGCCCCTGTTTTAAACCCATTTTCAAAAAGAAATCCATTACCTAGGAAAACTTCACAAAGAATATGGCCCGCTATAAACAATACCAACTCCACCCCCCCTGGTCTAGTGGCTAACACGCCTGCCTTCTGTGGTACCGGGTCCAATTCCCGGTGGATTACTGTTGAACGATAAAAGTGGTTCGGATTCCACTATAATTAGTATCCACATCTCCCTTGCCCATTAAGGCATAACCGTGGAACGCTAAACTCAAGCAAACACACAAACAATACTTAATTCCCGGCACTCTTTATTCTACATGCCATCTCTCAATTTTTCGATACAGCCCCCTTAGTACTATGAAACTCTCTTCTTCCATAGTGAAATGGAAAAAGATCATATAATTGCCACTACTTTACAAGAATATAAACCAAAAACGTCAGTAGAAAGCACATTATAAAATTTACTTTTTGAGGCTCGTTTTGGTGCCCCTCTTTCTCTGGCACCCCGGGCAGTCGCCCGGCCCTTAGTCCGCCCTTGAAAGTACGGACGCATAACTAAGGACTGCGGAGGAGAGGTTAACCTTCATGTTATGCCACTGGTTTGACGTGTTTGAAATGTTCAGTAAGTGATCGGTTAGTGAAATAATTTCGACGGTTACTGATGTTTAAAGTTTAGCTAAGACAAAGCTACCTAATCAAATACATTTGATATCGGGATGTCACAATTTGATTTTTCCTCACATAAAAAAGATAAAAACAATAGTAATAAAAACCCTTACTCGTACTGGGCTCCTAACTAACTAACAACCTAATTCTTACAGACTAGTTGCTCTGACCAACTGAGTTTCGATTTCTTACGCGAAAGAAGTCTGTTATATTAAGAGGCATGCTTTTCATTATCAAAACTGTTCAAAGTAATACGAACATGGCTTAAGAACAGAGACGGAACTGAATTACCACTCGATTGACCTTGAGGGCAAATCACCAAAGCGTGGCTATAAACGTAAGTTCAGCATGCATTTCTCTGGAGTTGTGTTCAGTATTCCTATCTGCCAGTCATGCTTGTTCGTAGGAGTAATATGTTACAAACCTAACCTTTCGATAGAGCACAATGACAGAGAATCAGAGGAAAGAAACTCTTGCCATTGTGAACGTGGGATACCACACTGTGCAATAAAACTGACGCGTCTCCTTGAAGTGATATTTCATCGAAAATAACTCGTTTTCCTTTATATAGTCTATCCGAAGTTTTTGAGGGTTTCAAAATGAGGAAACGTTACTGACAAACAAGGACGCATTTAGGGGTGGGTCCAGGTGGTCCGGACTCCCCTCTGAAATCCCAACTTCTCTGTAAATTTAGCCTAAATTTAAGGATTATCTTTTAAATTTTATTATAATTTATCCTAATATTGAAGTCGGACTTCTCCCGAAATAAATTACTGCATACGTGCCTGCTGACAATTTTCAATATATTCCTTAAATAAGTAAAATAACTAAATTAGGAGCAAAAAGCTTCAACACGGGCTAACTTTTGTCCACTGCCAATATTGTTAGAAGGGATATTAATAGCAAAAACTGCTAGGCAATGCTGAACCTTGGAACTTCACTCCGAACAGCAAGCTTATTATTGAGAACTACATATAAAACATTTTATCAAAACTTATCTAGCTTTTACCTGGCATGAAATTATTATATACACCAAAAACTCTCCTAAAATGTGTATCTAAACATTGCTCTACGTATCTTCGAAGCAATGAAAATTATTTATCGAAATATGTGAGCAGGGAATTCTAACAGCCAGCCATTTTATTTAAATCGTAGTAAACCCTGTAACCGGGCGTTAACGTGAAGACAAAGCTTGGTCCATTGGTAAAGTGTTAGAAGAATATAAACTCAATGTTCGTAGGTTCGAATCTATCCACTCACCATAACATTTTGTTCTTATGTGTAACGATGAAATAAGAAAGAAAAAATGTATAACCGTTAAGACAAAACTTCAACCAAGTCTGAAGAGAACAATACTAAAATAGTAATACAATGACGTCAACCAAAAATTATTTCATGTAGCGTTTGGACGAAATTACAGCTGTTAACAATTGCAGAAATAAAAACAGTCTGTAATGCAGTCTAGACTTCTGAATGCATTTACTTCCTGGAAACTTCCGTCTCGTCTTTGGTATGCCGTTAATCATTGTAAAACCTTTCAATTGGAAGTGAAATGACACAAACTAAAACAGTTTTAAATCAATAAATGTCTATGTGTAAAAGTAGGTGTCTTTTATCTGTAGTTCTGAGTTCCTTTTACTTTGAAGTGACAAATGAGAGAAGAAAGTATGGTGTTCGAAAAAAAAATCAAATTTGAGATTTCAACGAATTTACACGTATTATAGCCCCTAACACCGAAAAAGTTATTTTTCGATACATGTCCATCAGTTCGTCCGTCCGTTCGCTACACTTTTCTGTGCACTCGCCTAGAAGCCATACCTGAAGCCATACCTCGCCTAGAAGCCATACTTGAACATACCGTAAATTAGTTGAAAAATTTACGGTATGTTCAACTTATCTGCACCAAATTTTAGTTTAAGATTTTCATAGTATTTCCTATAGTTTTTTTTTATTTCCCTCCTACTCCCAAAACAAGGGTAGTTTCCTGTACGATGAAAATAAAAAAAAAGATATTTTCTCATAACTGGCTCTAACGATCTTGCTTTCTTTCTTTTTTTATAAATCAATATTTAATTAGCAACCCTATTTTGTGGTATAAGGCATTTATCTGAGAAAAATCTACAAGGGATAGTTTATACTAAGGGGGTGAGTTTTTTCTCAGTGATTTTCTCAAAATGGACTCAAATGTTTTCGTTCATATTTCAAAAATAAATATTTCGTTAATAACCGAACAATATGGCAAAACTCGTTTGTCCTGAAAAAATATGCGAGGGGTAGTTTACTCTTGGGGGTGTTTTTCCTCCACGGTTTTCTCAAAAATGAGTCAAGCAATTTTGTTCGTACTCAGAAATAAATATTTCATTAAAAACCTAGTAATATGGAATAACTCGCTTACCCTGAAAGAATCCTCAAGAGATAGTTTCTTCGGGGAGTTATTTTTCCCTCACGATTTTCTCAAAAATCACTCGGACAATTTTATTGATAATTCATAAATAAGTATTTCATTAATAACCCTATATTTTAGTATAAGTCATTTCTATGAAAAACAATTACAACGGATAGTTTATTTTTGGGGTCAAGGTTTTTTCCCCTACAATTTTCTCGAACGACAGGCGATTTTGTTCAAATTTCGCAAATAAATATTTCATTAATAACCAAAAGTATATCTTAACTCATTGTTCGAAACAATTCACAAGAGGTAGGTTACTCCTGACGTGTTCTTTTTGAACGACTTTCCCAAAGTGACTCATTTGATTCTTTTCATATTTCATAAACAATGATTGCATTAATTGGTCTATTATATGTCTAATGAAAATGTGCTCAAAGTGTGAGTTAGTTTTGTAGTGTGGATTTTCTTCAATCGAAGTTTTTTATTCGATAATCTGACATTCGATGTATTTGAATAATACGATAATTTTATTCGTATTATCCAAATACACACTTCAGTAACAACTGCGGCCTAACACAGTTAAGAAATTGAATTGAAAAAGTTTAGTGCGGTGGCCCTGTAATTGAATATTTTTTGAGAAACTCCCTAGCTTTTTGTGGTAAACTCAGGCTTTTCTTTTTCGAGCGACAAAAGAGAGAAGAAAATATAGTGATTGTGAAAATAATATCAAATTCAGATTTCAACGGATTTACATGTTTCATGGCGTCTACATACCGAAAATGTGACTTTTCGACACCCATCCTTCCGGTCCGTCCGTTCGGAACACTTTTATATGCACTCGCCTAGAGGCCATACCGTTCAACTTATCTACACCAAATTTTTAACTTAGGGTTTACTTAGTATTCTTACAGGAGCTTTTCCATTTTTTCCTACCACCTAAAATAAGTGTGGTTTACAAACAGCTGAAAATCGAAAAACGCTATTTTCTCAAAAATGGTTTTAACAATTTTGTTTATTTTTCATTAATCAATATTTAATTAACAACCCTATATTGCAGTATCAGATATTTCTCTTAGAAAATTTTACAAGGGGTAGTTTATTCTTGGAGGTAACTTTTTCTCGACGATTTTCTCAGAAAAGTCCCTGGCGAATTTTGTACACACTTCATAAATAAATATTTGACCTTACAACATGGTATAAGTCAATTGACCTGAAAAATATATGAGTAGTAGTTTATTCTTGGACTTGAATTTATTCCCAGTGAGTTTCTCAAACACGACCAGTTGGCAACCCTGTATCTCGACAACGAAGCTGAATTCGAAAACTGCAAGAGGACCATTTGTCTCCTTTTGATGTCACGAATCACCTCCCAAAGTTTGTGGACATCTTTCAGGTTCACCATTAATGAAGCTTCTTTTCGAAAAGTTAACTATTAACTTTAGGCATTGTTTATCTTTTTTTAAATCACAAATGTCGTTATTAATTTTAAGGCAGAGAACTACTTCTGAGAGAATAGATCTTGAAAAATAATTTTAAAACTTAGACTTTTGTTTTCGAGACATTCCAGACAACACGAGACATTTTACAAGCTGTCTCGTGTCCAAAACATTTGCCTCGTATTATCTTGGATGTCACAAAGCGCGTCTCGTCTCTTTCTCGAGACATGTCTTATCTCGTGCGCATTCGTTAACACTTGGGAAGGATTATCTTTCTACTCAAAGCATTGTTTTTATAATGGTTGCATATTTATGATAATTGCTGTCCACATAAATTACAGTCCTTTCAGTTGAATTAATTTTTATTATTATTATTATTGAAATTGCAATATCTAGTTTAACGTTGGACGATTATGCACCTACGCTAAGGGAGAATGATGATGAATGAAATGGTGAAATGAAGAAAGTGGGAGGAAAATGGAAAATCTCAAGAAAACACATACCCATGCACACGGTATTTGTCCACCTCAAATTTCACTTGGCACGAAGTGGAATCGAGCCACGGACCCCCTGCACCAAAGGTCTCTGCAATGCTTTATTATTATTATTATTACTATTATTATTATTATTATTAATAATAATAATAATAATAATAATAATAATAATAATAATAATAATAATAATAATAATAATAATTGAAGGAGCTTAACGAGTTTCAACCGTACGACTCAACGAACGTTTGGGTGCCTGTTCGTTCGTCTGCTCCTCTCATAAAAGACATTTCATTTTAATGAAACTAGTAAGTGCCTTCTTTTAGCTCTGCGAAGTAACTATTGCTTGGAATATTAATCTGCAAAACATAAGAGGTAAAATTAACCAAATGGTGCAAGTTTCCACTTATATATACAAAACAATTTTGCAATATCAACTACATGAATCTTGTCCCATAAAGAAGCCGAAACCCCTACACCGAAGAGCCCTCCGAGATTTGATCATTGTCCACACGGACTGAAATTGTCATTTGAAGCCAAAACTTTAATATGAAGCCAATAATTTCTTTAAAATAGACGGAAAATTCGAAGTTATAAGCATTTTCAAATTTTTGTTTTTCCCATAAGGGAGCCGTAGCCTCCTATACTGAAGACCACCCGGAGATTTGATCATTGTCCACTCGGACTGAGTTTGTCATTTGGAACCAACATTTTAATACGAAGCAAAATATTTGTTTAAAATAGACGAAAAATTCGAAAGTTATAAACATGTTAATAATTTTGCCTTTTCTCATAAGGGGGCCGTATTAGCCTACACTGAAGAGCCCCACGAGATTTGATTATTGACCACTTAGACTGAAATTCTCATTTGAAACCAAAACTTTAATATGAATCCAAAAAGTAAACTTTTACATCAATTTAAACTGACTGGGTTCCAGTTCCCCCCACTATTGTTTAGTTTAGTTAAGTGGTAATTTGTGACAGCTTCACATCATCAAAAGAATGTTTCACTTCCCCTCCCCTCCCCCAGGAGTTCGTGCTGGATCCACCACTGGAATCAATAGACACTCTTCCTATTCTTTTTGTCACCCTTGATTGTGTAGGGGCTCCCTCGTACAAATAAAGAAGCGGTAATATTACAATCAAGGGGCGCTATATATTAGGTATTTTTTTAGTTACCTACCCCTAACCGCACAGGGCCATCTTTCGTAGAATAAAAAATATTACGTGATATTCCAATCATGAAAGGGGAAAGGATGCTGTAAATATATTTCTTATTCATTTTGTCTGTCCTGCTTATCAAAAATTACTTTCTGTTGGAAGGGTACTGAAATGAGAGGGGCAAAATAAAAAGTCGTACCCCCTCCTACATGGTTGCTCAAATAAGTACTAAAGAAAGCATTTTAAACTAAGATATTTAAGATTTAAATTAGGAATCTAAGATATCCTACATTATGTAAGGATGGCATATTCAGGATTATTATTATTATTATTATTATTATTATTATTATTATTATTATTATTATTATTATTATTATTATTATTATTTGAATGTTTTTGGAGCACCGAAATTTTGTGAGACGAACAATGATATGTAGAGGTTTAAGATGGGTGGTCATAGAGGAGGAAAAACCAAGATTTTTCTCTGTCTGACTCTCTAACGTAAATATTATGTGCTGAAGGTAAGAAGCATCATCATTCTACAATAGGTTGCTTTTACGTAGAATATCAATTACTTGAGTTCTCCTCTTTCGGTCTACTTACCTTATGTAGTAAATTCAAAACAATTTCAATTCAATACAAATACATTGTAAAACTTTTCCCTAATTAAACATCTAGGGAAAATTAAACATTTAATAGGGAAATCTGTTATCAAAATATCCAAACACTTAGATAGAAGACAATCTAGTGAGAAATATTGTGAAACTTTATAAAATTCTCCAAATTAGAATTAACATTTACTGGGAAACATTCGTTATGCGCCAGCGAGCATATGGTGAGCAGTGAGCACAGGGGAAATAATTACGAAACTGTTTGCAAACAAAATTAGGGACGCTAATGCAAGTGCGACAACAGCATTTTTTCTTTTTTTGGTATCGTCATGAGTTTTACACATACGTTACAATTTGATTCTTTCCCAAATAAAAAAAACTAGCAGCGTTCACCCCGCTTCGCTGCGGTCACCCCGGAACGCAATAAACTTTGTTACTTAGATAATTTTTACTTTTTCGCTTTCAAGTGATTTATAGCGCCTGTTAGTTATGTTAACCCGCCGAGTCACAGGGTCATGCGGGTTGCATATAAATACGTTTATTTTTATACCTATGATGAACTAATAACAAAGGATTTCTACGTATGGACACCTGAATGATCAATTATCTCAAGACACTGGTAATTGAAAATTAAAGTGATATGATAAAAATCATCTAGGGTCCACATCCTAACAACCCCCCAAAAATGAAAGAAATCGGTTCAGCCGTATTAGCGTGATGAGCGGACAAAGGATTTTTTCTACGTATTGACACCTGATTGGTCAATTATCTCAAGACACTGGTAATTGAAAATTAAAGTGATATGATAAAAACCATCTAGGGTCCAAATCCTAACAACCCCCCAAAAATGAAAGAAATCGGTTCAGCCGTATTAGCGTGATGAGCGGACAAAGGATTTTGTGCGTTCTCTTTTATATATATAGATAAAAAAAGTAACCGTAGTGTAGTGATAAAAATGATAACGGCACTTCAACGGAATCGAACCCGCTACCTTCAGCATACAGACTCGTTGCTTTAACTAACTGAGCTATTTGTTTTTTTACGTGAACGGAGCCTGTTCCGGTAAAGACGATATTTCATTACGATCGTCCTACCAATTCGTCCTTTTCCATAGATAATTTCCACTATTTGCTCTATCTTTATGTTAATACTTAGCATATATTCATACAGGGTTTGTATGATAAGTAATGAGACCAGGTCTGGAAACATTGTTTTATTGATCTGATCTGTACAGGGACTTAAAAGCTTTCGAAGTACTCTCCTCTTGCGTCGATGCACTTCTGCAATCGATGTTTCCACGCTGCAAACGCCCCCTGGAAGTCAGCAGCCGGCATGTCCTTTAGAAATGTGGTCACGGCTGCTTGGATGGCTGTGACGTCTGCAAAACGGGTTCCTTTCAAGCGTGGCTTCAGCTTCGGGAAGAGGAAGAAGTCGGCCGGGCTCACATCTGGGCTGTAGGGTGGTTGTGGAAGGACTTCCACCCCAATCCGGGTCAAAAAGGAGGTCACTAAGAAGGCGGTGTGGGCAGGGGCATTGTCGTGATGCAACTTCCACCGGCTAGCGATCGCCGGTCTTTTCCGCTTGACGCTCCTGTGCAGTCTCTCAAGGACTTGTTTGTAGAAGGCGGCGTTGACGGCTTGTCCTTGGGGTACAAACTCCTTGTGGACCACCCCCACATTGTCAAAAAAAACAATCAACATTGTTTTCACCTTTGACTTCGACATTCTGGCCTTCTTGGGGCGCGGGGACGCAGGAGTGTACCACTCCGCGCTTTGACGTTTCGTTTCAGGGTCGTACTGGAACACCCACGACTCGTCACCTGTTATGACGTCATCTTCAAAGTTAGGGTCACTGTTCATGAGGTTCAACAGTTCCTGACAACAATCAACACGTCGTTGCTTTTGTTCGTCAGTCAACACTCGCGGCACCAATTTCGCACAGATTTTTCTCATTCCCAATTGTTCCGTCACAATCTTGTGCACTGTTGTGTGGTTCATATCGAGTTCATCAGCAATCAATCTCAACGATAATCGACGGTCTGAGTTCAGGAGATCCCTCACTTTTGCCACAGTTTCGTCCGTAGTCACTGTTGTCGGGCGTCCAGCCCTCTCCAGATCCTCAACGCTTTCCCGGCCGTTCCGGAACGCACTGTGCCAACGAAACACCTGGGCTTTGGATAGGGCTTCCTCTTTGTAGGCCTCCGTGATGAGAGAAAGCGTCTGAGTAGCCGTTTTCCCCAGGCGAACGCAAAATTTGATCGCATAACGCTGTTCGATGGAACCCTCCATGTTTGTTGATTTTCCGCCGTGACAAGAATGTTCACAAGGGCTTTGTCCAAGGCTTGTCCGCGCTCCACTAAGGCTCGGAGCCAACTGACGCGCGGTGCGTTGCTTTTCTCGGACCCCCCCCTACATCCTCCATCACCGACAAACCCGCTCCAGCAACACGCGCGCCGCGGCGCGGCGAGTCTCATTACTTATCATACAGACCTTGTATATTTGGAGTTTGCAGATAATGCATATAATAAGACATACTAGAAATATTCGTTAAAAGTTTAGTTTGTAGATTTAATCCACATTTCTCTCAATGACATAGATGTCGCTGCTTCGTGTTGAAATGCAGAATTCCCTCGTGTTCTTGAAAATTTCCCACTTTAGCAGAGTTGGTAATTCTCGAGATTTCTGTCGATTTAATGGTTTTGCTTCTAATTTCTTTATTTTAAGCTAATATCTAACACAAATATTAAAAACGGGTTTGTTATTAACCTGTCCTGCTGGGGAAACCTTCCGAAATTTCGAACATATAAAGAAAACGGAGATATTTTCAAAAAACTTCAAAATAAAGAGACGCGTCATTTATTTTGCTCATGGTAGTACATTACAAGTTGCATTGTTAAATGTGTGCGATGTCCATCAGCAAATAAAATTACAAAGTTTTTAACGTGATTTTTTTTTCAGTCATTTGTGTACACAATTTACAAGATAATCATAAAAAGTGTTACTCCTCATAAAATCTGATTCTGATCTTCCCAAAAACCAATCCTTTGGCATAGGGACTGGTATCGTTGTACCTTTGAAACAATGTACCTTTGAACACATGTGCTTTTCTCGAATTCAGAGCTATCTAGGTGCAGTGATTAAAATTCGTTTCAAAGATTAAATGAAAAAAGCACTACAAACGCATTTGGCTGTTGTTTACTGAGTGTTGTCCCGAGCAATGTTCCTTTTAATTTTTCACCCCCAAAACGAAGATTTTTTTTAGTTACCTTTTGAGTTTTGTGCTCTTCGTTTTCGCAACTTGTGATATTTATTTGTCCAAACTTGGGGTAGAATCATTGGTGAATACAGTAATATTTTTAGTTTTAACATGTTTAATATTTAAGCTAGTGGAGAACTTTTTTTCGTAATGGTGACCCTCTTGTTCCTATGAACATTAATGAATCGTGTACCTTTGAACGATAAATAATACTGCTTAAAGCTACACAATGTAAGTAGTTAAAACAATTGATATATTTTATATAAGTTAGGTTAGGATATAAAGTTATTAATTATAATTTTAAGTAGTTTCTATATATTCGCTTAATGTATAACATAATGTTAAGATTTGTATATGCTCAACTTTATTGTTCACAAGTTTTGTTCGAACTTCTCTTCAATTTTTAATTTAATTAATAAAATTCCCATTCTGGGTAACTTTTTATAGCTAAACCTTTTATTGCAATTTATAACTGTTAATATTTACGACTTCTTTTTATATTATTGCCTCAGAAACGTTGTAATTATGACTGTTCAAAGGTACTACCATGAGCAAAATAAATGACGCGTCTCTTTATTTTGAAGTTTTTTGAAAATATCTCCGTTTTCTTTATATGTTCGAAATTTCGGAAGGTTTCCCCAGCAGGACAGGTTAATAACAAACCCGTTTTTAATATTTGTGTTAGATATTAGCTTAAAATAAAGAAATTAGAAGCAAAAAACATTAAATCGACAGAAATCTCGAGAATTACCAACTCTGCTAAAGTGGGAAATTTTCAAGAACACGAGGGAATTCTGCATTTCAACACGAAGCAGCGACATCTATGTCATTGAGAGAAATGTGGATTAAATCTACAAACTAGACTTTTAACGAATATTTCTAGTATGTCTTATTATATGCATTATCTGCAAACTCCAAATATATGAATATATGCTAAGTATTAACATAAAGATAGAGCAAATAGTGGAAATTATCTATGGAAAAGGACGAATTGGTAGGACGATCGTAATGAAATATCGTCTTTACCGGAACAGGCTCAGTTCACGTAAAAAAACAAATAGCTCAGTTAGTTAAAGCAATGAGTCTGTATGCTGAAGGTAGCGGGTTCGATCCCATGGAAGTGCCGTTATCATTTTTATCACTACACTGCGGTTATTTTATTTATTTTTTTATGTGGGAAAGAATTAAATTGTAACGTATGTGTAAAACTCATGACGATACCAAAAAAAGAAAAAATGCTGTTGTCGCACTTGCATTAGCGTCCCTAATTTTGTTTGCAAACAGTTTCGTAATTATTTCCCCTGTGCTCACTGCTCACCATATGCTCGCTGGCGCATAACGAATGTTTCCCAGTAAATGTTAATCCTAATTTGGAGAATTTTATAAAGTTTCACAATATTTCTCACTAGATACTCTTCTATCTACGTGTTTGGATATTTTGATAACAGATGTCCCTATTAAATGTTTAATTTTCCCTAGATGTTTAATTAGGGAAAAGTTTTACAATGTATTTGTATTGAATTGAAATTGTTTTGAATTTACTACATAAGGTAAGTAGACCGAAGGAGGAGAACTCAAGTAATTGATATTCTACGTAAAAGCAACCTATTGTAGAATGATGATGCTTCTTACCTTCAGCACATAATATTTACGTTAGAGAGTCAGACAGAGAAAAATCTTGGTTTTTCCTCCTCTATGACCACCCATCTTAAACCTCTACATATCATTGTTCGTCTCACAAAATTTCGGTGCTCCAAAAACATTCAAATAATAATAATAATAATAATAATAATAATAATAATAATAATAATAATAATAATAATAATAATAATAATAATAATAATAATAATCCTGAATATGCCATCCTTACATAATGTAAGGATATCTTAGTTTCCTAGTTTAAATCTTAAATATCTTAGTTTAAAATGCTTTCTTTAGTACTTATTTGAGCAACCATGTAGGAGGGGGTACGACTTTTTATTTTGCCCCTCTCATTTCAGTACCCTTCCAACAGAAAGTAATTTTTGATAAGCAGGACAGACAAAATGAATAAGAAATATATTTACAGCATCCTCTCCCCTTTCATGATTGGAATATCACGTAATATTTTTTATTCTACGAAAGATGGCCCTGTGCGGTTAGGGGTAGGTAACTAAAAAAATACCTAATATATAGCGCCCCTTGATTGTAATATTACCGCTTCTTTATTTGTACGAGGGAGCCCCTACACAATCAAGGGTGACAAAAAGAATAGGAAGAGTGTCTATTGATTCCAGTGGTAGATCCAGCACGAACTCCTGGGGGAGGGGATTGAAGTGAAACATTCTTTTGATGATGTGAAGCTGTCACAAATTACCACTTAACTAAACTAAACAATAGTGGGGGGAACCGGAACCCAGTCAGTTTAAATTGGTGTAAAAGTTTAATTTTTGGGTTCATATTAAAAGTTGTGGTTTCAAATGAGAATTTCAGTCCAAGTGGTCAATCATCAAATCTCGTGGGGCTCTTCAGTGTAGGCTAATACGGCCCCCTTATGAGAAAAGGCAAAATTATTAACATGTTTATAACTTTCGAATTTTTCGTCTATTTTAAAGAAATATTTTGCTTCGTATTAAAGTGTTGGTTCCAAATGACAAATTCAGTCCGAGTGGACAATGATCAAATCTCCGAAGGGGGGGGGGCTCTTCAGTATAGGGGGCTACGGCTCCCTTATAAGAAAAGGCAAAAATATGAAAATGCTTATAACTTCCGAATTTTCCGTCTATTTTAAAAAAATTATTGGCTTCATATTAAAGCCTTGGCTTCAAATGACAATTTCAGTCCGTGTGGACAATGATCAAATCTCGGAGGGCTCTTCGGTGTAGGGGTTTCGGCTTCTTTATGGGACAAGATTCACGTAGTTAATATTACAAAATTGTTTTGTATATATAAGTTGAAACTTGCACCATTTGGTTAATTTTACCTCGTATGTTTTGCAGATTCATATTCCAAGCAATAGTTACTTCGCAGAGCTAAAAGAAGGCACTTACTAGTTTCATTAAAATGAAATGTCTTTTATGAGAAGTTCTCATGGAGCCGACGAACGAATAGGCACCCAAACGTTGGTTAAGTCGAACGGTTGAAACCCGTTGAGCTCGCTACAATTATTATTATTATTATTATTATTATTATTATTATTATTATTATTATTATTATTAATAATAATAATAATAATAATAATAATAATAATAATAATAATAATAATAGAGCATTCACCTTTGGTGCAGGGGGTCCGTGGCTCGATTCCACTTCGCGCCAAGTGAAATTTGAGGTGGACAAATACCGTGTGCATGGATATGTGTTTTCTTGAGATTTTCCATTTTCCTCCCACTTTCTTCATTTCACCATTTCATTCATCATCATTCTCCCTTAGCGTAGGTGCATAATCGACCAACGTTAAACTAGATATTGCAATTTCAATAATAATAATAATAAAAATTAATTCAACTGAAAGGACTGTAATTTATGTGGACAGCAATTATCATAAATATGCAACCATTATAAAAACAATGCTTTGAGTAGAAAGATAATCCTTTCCAAGTGTTAACGAATGCGCACGAGATAAGACATGTCTCGAGAAAGAGACAAGACGCGCTTTGTGACATCCAAGATAATACGAGGCAAATGTTTTGGACACGAGATAGCTTGTAAAATGTCTCGTCTTGTCTGGAATGTCTAGAAAACAAAAGTCTAGGTTTTAATATTATCTTTCAAGATCTATTCTCTCAGAAGTAGTTGTCTGCCTTAAAATTAATAACGACAATTGTGATTTAAAAAAAGATAAACAATGCCTAAAGTTAATAGTTAACTTTTCGAAAAGAAGCTTCATTAAGGGTGAACCTGAAAGATGTCCACAATCTTCGGGAGGTGATTCGTGACATCAAAAGGAGACAAATGGTCCTCTTGCAGTTTTCGAATTCAGCTTCGTTGTCGAGATACAGGGTTGCCAACTGGTCGTGTTTGAGAAACTCACTGGGAATAAATTCAAGTCCAAGAATAAACTACTACTCATATATTTTTCAGGTCAATTGACTTATACCATGTTGTAAGGTCAAATATTTATTTATGAAGTGTGTACAAAATTCGCCAGGGTCTTTTCTGAGAAAATCGTCGAGAAAAAGTTACCTCCAAGAATAAACTACCCCTTGTAAAATTTTCTAAGAGAAATATCTGATACTGCAATATAGGGTTGTTAATTAAATATTGATTAATGAAAAATAAACAAAATTGTTAAAACCATTTTTGAGAAAATAGCGTTTTTCGATTTTCGGCTGTTTGTAAACCACACTTATTTTAGGTGGTAGGAAAAAATGGAAAAGCTCCTGTAAGAATACTAAGTAAACCCTAAGTTTAAAATTTGGTATAGATAAGTTTAACGGTATGGCCTCTAGGCGAGTGCATATAAAAGTGTGCCGAACGGACGGACCGGAAGGACGGGTGTCGAAAAGTCACATTTTCGGTATGTAGACGCCATGAAACGTAAATCCGTTGAAATCTGAATTTGATATTATTTTCACAATCACTATATTTTCTTCTCTCTTTTGTCGCTCGAAAAAGAAAAGCCTAAGTTTACCACAAAAAGCTAGGGAGTTTCTCAAAAAATATTCAATTACAGGGCCACCGCACTAAACTTTTTCAATTCAATTTCTTAACTGTGTTAGGCCGCAGTTGTTACTGAAGTGTGTATTTGGATAATACGAATAAAATTATCGTATTATTCAAATACATCGAATGTCAGATTATCGAATAAAAAACTTCGATTGAAGAAAATCCACACTACAAAACTAACTCACACTTTGAGCACATTTTCATTAGACATATAATAGACCAATTAATGCAATCATTGTTTATGAAATATGAAAAGAATCAAATGAGTCACTTTGGGAAAGTCGTTCAAAAAGAACACGTCAGGAGTAACCTACCTCTTGTGAATTGTTTCGAACAATGAGTTAAGATATACTTTTGGTTATTAATGAAATATTTATTTGCGAAATTTGAACAAAATCGCCTGTCGTTCGAGAAAATTGTCGGGAAAATAACCTTGACCCCAAAAATAAACTATCCGTTGTAATTGTTTTTCATAGAAATGACTTATACTAAAATATAGGGTTATTAATGAAATACTTATTTATGAATCATCAATAAAATTGTCCGAGTAATTTTTGAGAAAATCGTGAGGGAAAAATAACTCCCCGAAGAAACTATCTCTTGAGGATTCTTTCAGGGTAAGCGAGTTATTCCATATTACTAGGTTTTTAATGAAATATTTATTTCTGAGTACGAACAAAATTGCTTGACTCATTTTTGAGAAAACCGTGGAGGAAAAACACCCCCAAGAGTAAACTACCCCTCGCATATTTTTTCAGGACAAACGAGTTTTGCCATATTGTTCGGTTATTAACGAAATATTTATTTTTGAAATATGAATAAACTCTTTTGAGTCGTTTTTGAGAAAATCGCCCAGACAACACTCCACCAAGAATAAACTACCCCTCGCATTTTTTTTAGGACAAACGAGTTATGCCATATTGATAAGTTATTAATGAAATCTTTATTTATGAAATATGAACGAAAACATTTGAGTCCATTTTGAGAAAATCACTGAGAAAAAACTCACCCCCTTAGTATAAACTACCCCTTGTAGATTTTTCTCAGATAAATGCCTTATACCACAAAATAGGGTTGCTAATTAAATATTGATTTATAAAAAAAGAAAGAAAACAAGATCGTTAGAGCCAGTTATGAGAAAATATCTTTTTTCTATTTTCATCGTACAGGAAACTACCCTTGTTTTGGGAGTAGGAGGGAAATAAAAAAACTATAGGAAATACTATGAAAATCTTAAACTAAAATTTGGTGCAGATAAGTTGAACGGTATGGCCTCTAAGCGGGTGCACAGAAAAGTGTAGCGAACGGACGGACGAACAGATAGACATGTATCGAAAAATAACTTTTTCGGTGTTAGGGGCTATAATACGTATAAATTCGTTGAAATCTCAAATTTGATTTTTTTTTTCGAACACCATACTTTCTTCTCTCATTTGTCACTTCAAAGTAAAGGAACTCAGAACTACAGATAAAAGACACCTACTTTTACACATAGACATTATTTATTGATTTAAAAATGTTTTAGTTTGTGTCATTTCACTTCCAATTGAAAGGTTTTACAATGATTAACGGCATACCAATGACGAGACGGAAGTTTTCAGGAAGTAAATGCATTCAGAAGTCTAGATTGCATTACAGCTATCAGCCTGTTTTTATTTCTGCAATTGTTAACAGCTGTAATTTCGTCCAAACGCTACATGAAATAATTTTTGGTTGACGTCATTGTGTTACTATTTTAGTATTGTTCTTTTCAGACTTGGTTGAAGTTTTGTCTTAACGGTTATACATTTTTTTCTTATTTCATCGTTACACATAAGAATAAAATGTTGTGGTGACTGGATAGATTCGAACCTACGAACATTGAGTTTTTATTCTTCAAACAATTTACCAATGGACCAAGCTTTGTCCTCACGTTAACGTACGGTTACAGGGTTTATTACGATTTAAATAAAATGGCTGGCTTTTGGAGTTTCCTGCCCAAATATTTCGATAAAAAATGTTCATTGCTTCGTACATTGTTTAGATACACATTTTAGGAGAGTGAATTTTGGAGTATATAATAATTTCATGCCAGATAAAAGCTGGATAAGTTTTAATAACATGTTTCATATGTAGTTCTCAATAATAGACTTGTTGTTCGGGATGACGTTCCAAGGTTTAGCATTGACTAGCAGTTTTTGCTACTAATATCCCTTCTAGCAATATCGGCAGTAGACAAAAGTTAGCCCGTGTTAAAGCTTTTTGCTCCTAATTTAGTTATTTTACTTTATTATTTAACGAATATATTGAAAATTGTCAGAGACACGTATGCAGTAATTTATTTCGGGAGGGGTCCGACTTCAATATTAGGATAAATTATAATAAAATTTT
This sequence comes from Thermobia domestica, assembly GCF_964235325.1. Lineage (NCBI taxonomy): Eukaryota > Metazoa > Arthropoda > Insecta > Zygentoma > Lepismatidae > Thermobia > Thermobia domestica. The sequence continues at coordinate 61,145,697 of NC_137463.1, forward strand.
AAAAGATAATCCCCAAAATTAGGCTAAATTTACATAAAAGTTGGGGTTTCAGAGGGGGTCCGGACCCCCTAGACCCACCCATAAATGCGTTCTTGTTTGTCAGTAACATTTCCTCATTTTGAAACCCTCAAAAACTTCGGATAGACTATATAAAGGAAAACGAGTTATTTTCGATGAAATATCACTTCAAGGAGACGCGTCAGTTTTATTGCACAGTGTGGTATCCCACGTTCACAATGGCAAGAGTTTCTTCCCTCTGATTCTCTGTCATTGTGCTCTATCGAAAGGTTAGGTTTGTAACATATTACTCCTACGAACAAGCATGACTGGCAGATAGGAATACTGAACACAACTCCAGAGAAATGCATGCTGGAACTTACGTTTATAGCTACGCTTTGGTGATTTGCCCTCAAGGTCAATCGAGTGGTAATTCAGTTCCGTCTCTGTTCTTAAGCCATGTTCGTATTACTTTGAACAGTTTTGATAATGAAAAGCATGCCTCTTAATATAACAGACTTCTTTCGCGTAAGAAATCGAAACTCAGTTGGTCAGAGCAACTAGTCTGTAAGAATTAGGTTGTTAGTTAGTTAGGAGCCCAGTACGAGTAAGGGTTTTTATTACTATTGTTTTTATCTTTTTTATGTGAGGAAAAATCAAATTGTGACATCGCGATATCAAATGTATTTGATTAGGTAGCTTTGTCTTACCTAAACTTTAAACATCAGTAACCGTCGAAATTATTTCACTAACCGATCACTTACTGAACATTTCAAACACGTCAAACCAGTGGCATAACATGAAGGTTAACCTCTCCTCCGCAGTCCTTAGTTATGCGTCCGTACTTTCAAGGGCGGACTAAGGGCCGGGCGACTGCCCGGGGTGCCAGAGAAAGAGGGGCACCAAAACGAGCCTCAAAAAGTAAATTTTACAATGTGCTTTCTACTGACGTTTTTGGTTTATATTCTTGTAAAGTAGTGTCAATTATATGATCTTTTTACATTTCACTATGGAAGAAGAGAGTTTCATAGTACTAAGGGGGCTGTATCGAAAAATTGAGAGATGGCATGTAGAATAAAGAGTGCCGGGAATTAAGTATTGTTTGTTTGTTTGCTTGAGTTTAGCGTTCCATGGTTATGCCTTAATGGGCAAGGGAGATGTGGATACTAATTATAGTGGAATCCGAACCACTTTTATCGTTCAACAGTAATCCACCGGGAATTGGACCCGGTACCACAGAGGGCAGGCGTGCTAGCCACTAGACCAGAGGGGGTGGAGTTGGTATTGTTTATAGCGAGCCATATTCTTTGTGAAGTTTTCCTAGGTAATGGATTTCTTTTTGAAAATGGGTTTAAAACAGGGGCGTCATTTAGGGAGGGCAGGGAGGGGCATTTGCCCCCCCTGAGTTTGAGATGTATATAGATTTTATCATTAGAATAGTAGTAAATCAGTGAAAAACGCGAAATTTTACTTATATCAAGAGGTCTTGCCCCCCCCCCAAAGCAAATCTGAAATGACGCTCCTGGTTTAAACTATTAAAAACACTATGATAAAATGTAAAATATAGGCTACTACTAGGGGAAGGGCGCCAAAAAGTCACTTTGCCCGTGTGAAAATTTGGCCTGCTCCGCCCCGGCGTATTTACTGTATATTTTTTGGCCTTGCAGCTTGTGCGGTCCCCACGCCTCATTGTTGCGGGGGCGCTATTTACGCCTACCTTTCGAACGTAATTCAATAACTGTTTAAGAAATTCTACCATCAGCGTGGAAACGGGAATATATTTTTCTAATAGTCCCATAGAACTTTCACTCAGAACGCCAGATGCAATTTTTCAGAGTGGGCTCTGGCTCATATTCGGGAATAATAATAATAATAATAATAATAATAATAATAATAATAATAATAATAATAATAATAATAATAATAATAATAATAAAAATAATAATAATAAAAATAATAATAATAATAATAATAATAAATATGAATGTCTTTGGAGAGCCGAAATTATGTGACACGAATCATTATAGATAGAGCTTTAAGATGAGTGGTCATAGGGGAGGAAAAACAGGATTTTTCTCTCTCTGACTCTCTAACGTTAAGATTATGTGCTGAAGGTAAGAAGCATCATCATTCTACAATAGGTTGCTTTTACGTAGAATATCTATTACTTGAGCTCTCCTCCTTCGGGCAACTTTGCTTATGTAGTAAATTCAAAACAATTTAAATTTAAGACAAATATTTATAGAGAAAATTAAACATTTAATAGGGAAATCTGTTATCAAAATATCCAAACTTTTTTTTTTTTTTTTTTTTGGTATCGTCATGAGTTTTACACATATGTTACATTTTGATTCTTTCCCAAATAAAAATTAAATAAAATAACCTTAGTGATAAAAATGACAACAGTATTTCCACGGGATTCGAACCGTCTACCTTCGGTATACAAACTCGTTGCTTTATCTAACTGAGCTATTTGCTTTCTTACGTAAGCTGAACCTGTTCTACAGTAAAGACGATTTTTCATTACGATTGGGCTAACAATTCGTCTTTTTCCATAGGTAATTTCCACTATTTGCACTATCTATACGTTAATGTTTAGCATAGATTCATATATTTGGAGTTCGCTGATAATGCATATAATAAGACATACTAGAAATATTTCGTTAAAATTTTCGTTTGTAGATCTAATCCACGCTTCTCTCAATGACATAGATGTCGCTGCTTCGTGTTGAACTGCAGAATTCCCTCGCGTTCTTGAAAATTTCCCACTTTAGCAGAGTTGGTAATTCTCGAGATTTCTGTCGATTTAATGTTTTTTGCTTCTAATTTCTTTATTTTAAGCTAATATCTAACACAAATATTAAAAACGGGTTTGTTATTAACCTGTCCTGCTGGGGAAACCTTCCGAAATTTCGAACATATAAAGAAAACGGAGATATTTTCAAAAAACTTCAAAATAAAGAGACGCGTCATTTATTTTGCTCATAGTAGTACATGACTCTCACACATAGCCAAAAACTTAAGCCAAATTCCGGCAAGCAACGCCCAGCCGGGGTCTTCGTCTCTCTCATTACCCGGGCTTTGTTGTGATTAGAGAACTGAAGGATGACCAATTGGGTTTATATAGCTACAAAGAAAGAGCTGTTGGGATCGAGTAAATAAGCTCAAATTACTACCATGACTAGTTTCCCTAATTGATAACTCATAATATATTGAACCTTTTTGTACCGTGTGACCTATCAAACAACTCGACTAGATGAGCACTTCACGAATATATAATGAATTTACTGATCTGACAACGTATATAGGTGAAATCGTGGAAAATATAGAAACTGTAATAATACACCGAATATGTCACATCTAGCTATAACAATGAGGTAGCCCAAAATGATTGTCGTATATCTATAACTCTCCTCTTGTAAGAATATAATTTGATAATGATTTTGTAAGGTACTTTTAATACTGATACTATGTATATAATCGGGAAATGTATATTTGTATTAAATTTCATAGGAAAAGAGTAATAAATGCAAAAATTAGAATGAGTAAACCAAAATTTTGCTAAATGGACAAGAAAGTTTTTTCATTTTATTGTTCTTATTTACTACTCTTTTGACATGAAATTCGCTACATACATGTCTTTGCCGATTATATACACGCTAACATTATAAGAAATACCGGGCAAATTCGTTATCAAATTATAATCCTACAAAAACATATTTATAGACATGCGACAATAATTTTGGACACGTGTGTACATTAGTTGTGATACCAAATGATTTACTGTTGACTGGATATTATGGACATGCTTTTCTCAACTTTATAGGTCCACTAATATGGGATATTTATAGTGAAATAATCATGTTTTTGGTTTTATTAATTAATATAGGATATAATTGGGTAGTGCATATTATATACTTAATCTACTAGTCATGGAAATCACTTTGATATATAGGACATATACATAGGTCAAATTGTTATATATATGACCAACCCTGAAGGAGTGGGGGTCACTTTCGGGCAAGGAATTGAAGCCTGTTTTGGAACTTACTCGATAAACCCTTTCAGGAAATTCGTAGATTATCCTCAGATTCAAGGTTCAACTTTGAAGTCATTCTTGGTATGACACATTCCTAAAGAGAAGGTTGTTTTTTTCTTTGAGCAAAAGGGGGAATATTGTTGAATAAAATAACTTAATTTTCAAATTAATGTTATATGACAATTTGGCAACATTGTCATAGTACTATAATTTGAAAATTGTGAATCGAAATGCAGTCTCTTTTCCAGTTAGCGCACTGTCCTATAACATTGAAACAATTATTTCAATTTTAACTGTTGGCTCGATCTTGATGAGTTTGTTTGTAAAAAGATTGGTCCATTCCTTTAATTTTACAAACTATACAAGTGTTATGCATAATTGTAGTAATTTGCCTTAATAACATCAAAGAAGGAAATTAATTATTATTAGCTACGGAGGTGAACATTAGTAGGGGGTCTTCACTTCATACAACATTCTGGATATGAGCAAAGTATCAGCAAATTACGTTCCCCCGTTGTTGACATCTTTTCCAAAATACTAAAGTGCGCAATGTGCACTAAGCAGTTTGAACCATTTTTTTTTCTTTTTTTTTTTAACAAGTACAAGATGCTTTCCTTATCACGACAGTGACTATGGATGAATGCTAGGTGCATCTATTTTGCATTTCACCGGATTGTAGTATTCGTTTCTTGCTGTTTAGATTAGAGGTCCAAGGTAATATGATGTTTACGCACTGTAGATATAAATAATAAAATCAAAGAAATAACCAAGTAGAGACATCAATATTTCTAAGTATCGTTTGGCAACATACATTCGTAAGGCGGAGACGTGTTATTTAATAAGAGAAAAATTGCTAATAGAGAAAGTTGTGGATTTAAGGGGCTTTAAATATTTGATCCTATGTATATACCTCTCCATTATGTCATATTCATAAGTTAAGTTTTCCCTTCGTGGATTGAAAAAAAAAATGGTTTTGCTGCAGGTCATGTTCCAGTTATCTTACGCATATGTCATACATGATTTATATATATACACACACATACGTACATAGATATGGACTAACACACAGAGTGAGGGGTTACGCAAGGGGGAACAAGAATTGGGTCGTTTACACAAAGCAGAAAGGAGGGAATAAGACTGCTTACAGGATTCTGAAATCAGAACAAAGAAAAAGAAAAAAAAAGAGCTCATAGTTCAAATTAGCCACTCTGGTGGTAGGTTAGGGTTCCTATATTACCGTAACAAGAAATATAAGAAGGTGATGGCAGAAAAATTGCAAGGGGAGGGAGGCGAATAAAAGAGAAACAGGGTGAACTGGAACAGGCGAGGGTGAAAAGGGGAGAGGAAAAGTAGAACGAATTGAATCTGCCTCCTAATAACTAGAGACCATACTCAATGTAACACTGGTCGTTATTATGTCTATCCAACGAACCAGGAGCCTATTAGACTTTTAATAACAGCCCCCTGTGACTTCAAAGCATCCCCCGCAAAGTTCCCAAAGCATCTAAGAGGGTGGCGTTGGCGCTGGGGAGTATAGAATTGGAGGAGGGTCTCATCATAGTTGATGATGCTTCTACGGCAAAAAGGGGTCCTTGGAGAATTCTCTTATTACAAGCAAATCTTATTCGTAGGGCGCAAGTGAAGTGGACGCTTAGAGTACATGAGACTAGGTACTTTATTTTGTCTTTATCCTAAGTAAAGAGGATATTTACTAGGTAAGGGGCGACACTAGGGCTGTTAGTATTGATATTATGCCCTGTTGACCTCTTCCAAACAAATTTTCTTTTATTTCCATTTTTATATTCAACCCTTTTTCCAGAACTTCTAAGAGGAACCGGAGAGGCCTTGAGCTGTTCTGTGACCCAATGAAAATATACAAAGAAAGAACGAAAAAAACTAGTTGATGAGATCTTACGTCATCTTGTTGATGATTTATGAGTCACAAAGAGTATCACCCTTCCTTTGGTTGTTTATACAAGAAAAGAAATCCCCTTTTGAAGACTAAATTAACTTCCAGTTTCGGCCACCTGAGTGCCCGTATGCACACAATTAATAACAAAACATTTGTATTTTTGCATATGCCATATACGTTATATTTTACCCTAATGGTGCGAATGAAGTATATGGATGCTATAGTACAATTCTTCACAGTAGCTGAATTGCGTACCATAAATTTAGATCTGGATGCATTTCGGTTGCATAAGCCACATATGGTCATAGTTTATAGTAAGATCACACTTCTGTTGTTCAGCCTTACAATGTCGACCTTACAGGTGGACAGCGCATCGGTTCCCGGCACCATTATATCTAGCTTTGTTCATCTAGGCTATACAGTATAAATTGGTCCTACTTTGTTCAAGTAACTCATCACCTGAAGTCACGAAGAAAAATAAATAATGAAAACATCGCCTCATATAGAATCGGTGCCAAATGCAATGATACATCACAATCAATCAATCATTCAATGATTCAAGTAAATAAAGTAATTAATGCTTTACATTATTAATTAGAGAACTTATATAATCCCTAGTTTGATAACGCCCCATCGTATATCAAACTAGGGATTATGGAAGTTACATTGCAGGCAATAGTTCTAGCCACAAGGGTATATGTTATAATAATTAATACTATATTATTATTATTATTATTATTATTATTAAATTTATTTCAAATTGTTAAACGATGGTGCACTTCCTAACTATATAAGTCCAATTGTCTAACCACAAGTGATAAATTTATAAATTCCGGTTCAATAGACTAATAAGGGGGAGGGGAAGGGGGAGGGATTTATTGTTGAGACACTGCCACTACCGTATTTCAGCAAACAATCTCTCGCTGTCTCTTACCACTTTTCTTCTATGAAAATTTAATATTAATATCTGAAGCCTTGAATTCCTACAACCTTCGGGCTCCTAGCTACTTTATTGTAATTTTAATAACTAAAAGACAATGATAAGATCCCAGATACAGAGTATCTAAAAAATTCTATTATAAAATACATACTAATAATTATTTGTAATGCCTTTCGTATAGTGAATAAATTCAGGTGCCCAAGACTTACGACGTCATAAACTATACACTTGAATTTCTGATCTACACACACACACACACACACACACAAAGTTTAGAAGCAGTGATTAGTTTATTTAATATCATTCTATAGATAGTTTTTAATTAATTCCATAGCGTTTTCGACACAGTTATTAGTTTATTTAACAGCGTTTTGGATATAGTTTAGTTGAAAACGTTTTGGAGATAGTTATTAATTCATTTGATAATTTTTGGAGATAGTTATTAGTTTATTTAATAGCGTTTTGAAGACAGTTATTAGTTTGTTTGATAGCGTTTTGGAGATAGTTATTAGTTTATTTAATAGCGTTTGAAGACAGTTATTAGTTTATTTGATAGCGTTTTGGAGATAGTTATTAGTTTATTTTATAGCTTTTTTTTTTTTAAATGTACTAACTGTACACTTCTTGCATTTTTGATATTCTTCATTGTCATTAATTCATTAAAATTAAGAAAGAAAGTTTGCTTAGATTTGATTGATTTGGTTTTAACCGGGACGTCAGCATCGAGGCTATCTGTCACCGTCACGTGGTGTGCTTAGAAAAGAGGCTTAACAGTTTTTCTCCTACCTTCCAGCTGGAGTTCATGTGGTTGAGATTGCACGTAAAGCTGTAGAAGTCCATGTCTTACACGACTCAAATCAAATCAAATATCTCTCCTACCGGTCATGGTTATATAATAACACTGAAACCGGAAATAGCAGTTTTCTACTACTTCCGGTTAGCATAGAGGGATCTGGCTTGCCAACTACACGATAATTTATCATGATATACTATAATTTAAGCCTTAATTCTATATCCGATAATGCCCTTGCGATAGGTGAATATACGATAATTTTAGAATACACACTTTTTTTTTTCAGTTTTTGAATGTGCAAATAAATTATAGCTGTGCTTTCAATAATTATAAAACACATACTGTACATTGAGCTTGTTAATAGTTATTCCCGCTAAAATAAATCAATAACGATTTGAAAATTGTCAAATTGAAACCCTGTATGCATTCTTTAAATTCAATTACGTTTACGAGGGAATGGATATATTGTTGTTTAGGATAGTGCTAGTAACGATAGTGTTATAGTTTAGGATAGTGTTAATAAGGATTTTAAAAAAATGGCGAGGACAGTAACACCGATTTTAAATTTATTATATATTATTACTCTTATAGACGGACATAAACGTTCTGTAAGACTGTATATTTAGTATAAATAGCATAGTTTGGTAGCATAATAATAATAATAATAATAATAATAATAATAATAATAATAATAATAATAATAATAACAGTTCAATGATTCCAAATTTACAATTTAATTGTCTTAGCAACAATATTCTAAATGTTTTCAAGCTAATTAGAACATCAATCTGCTATACAGAGAAATATACTCCTCGCAAAGAAAAAGTAATCCATATTTACATTACTATGTAAAATAAAGTCCTAACCGCGTTCACAGGAACAAATAAGCAATATATATCTGACAAAATACATAGTCAAGCAGTTTGTTACAGGGGAAAAAAGTTATCACAGTATCCATACATTCTTGTGAGATCATTTTTCTTTTTTTTTTTATTCTTTTGAAAGGAAGTGAACACAAGAAAAAGAAAAAAAAGAGAACCCGTATGAAGAAAGCAAGAGTGAGGGTTCGATGGAATAGATTGGTAGGGGGCTATAACCCCCCACTAGTTTGTGGAAAGCGATCACCTTCCTACACGCAAACCAAAATAACCTGCTAAGGTTCCGTGTTTAGAAAAGCTTCGCTTTTTTACATACACTACTAATATACCATAAGGCACAGTTAGTTGGAAGACTTGTATATGCATGTCAAACACTGTTCGTGCATGTCATATTCATTGATAAAAGAGCCTGTAATAAGAGGGCCGTCACAATTGACAAATGAATAACAGTGACCGCGTTTCGTATTTCGGCTTTCGCTACTTCTTTCTAATAGGTAGTTTTAATATTACTTTCTTTTTTCTCTAATTCTTTATCCTGTAATCCTGACTGGCCGTTTCTTTCCATTATACCTATCGCAATTTCAGAGGAAGTTTTAGCCATGTTACACGGTTGCAATTAAATGGATTTGCTAGGATAAAACATAAAAACATTGAACCTTTCTTTATGTAATCATTAATTTTAATGCAAAGGGAAAAGAGCACATGTTGGACAAAAAGAAGTTCGTGTTCCAACAGAAAAGAAAGAAAAGTTATAATAACAAGTTAAGATTAAACTTCCGTGTTTTTTTTTTTTCACATGTTTGTAATTAACATGTGAACAAGCGTGAAAAAACAATTTTTGGAAAATGATCCAAAATTGATCAAAAGATTGCGATCTTGGCCAATAACTAGTTTTTGGATCAGGGGCCACAAAAGTTTTGAACGGTCCCTAAATCGAGTTTTCGTATTTTCTAAGTAATAAGCACATCATACTGAGTTAAGTGATAGGTTGGGTTGGATATAAGGCTTACAAGACAATTTAAATATATCGGATCTTGGATCAGACATCACAAAATTTTTAAACAGTCCCTAAATCGAGTTTTCGTATTTTCTACGGGATAATCACATCATACTGAATTAAGTGGTAGTTTGGGCTTGGCTATATGTTGAAATATATTGGAATTTTTTTATCCAACAAAAACAATGCTTTCACAAAATGCACTAAACAGGAAAGAAAAATCTTTTGGTAGGATAAAATGAAGAAATGGATCTAAGACTAAAAGCACTGTTCACGAATTAACGTTCACATAAATACCTTAATGAATGAAAACGTATCTCTTCAAGCATGGGACGCACTGGTTATAATTAAACTATAGCAAACCACTTCTCTGATATAAAAATAATTGAATTTTAGAAAGAGTACTGTAAGTCCTGGGCGAGATAACACCCTCTAAAATGTAACGTATATAGGAACCACCATTTAAAATGTAACGATTATAACCTATTATTTTTCACGTTACATTCCAGCCCACAGGTTACGTTCAGGACGCCCCTCTGTTTTGGTGGCTGATGTTATGCAGCGTGTTGAACAAAGAATTGTGGCATCACCAAAAAAGTCAGTTAGGAAGCTCGTCTCAGAATGTGATTTACGCGTCAACTGCTTGCAGGGCTGTACGGAAATTGATTTTTTTTCCATATAGAGTTCATGTTGTGTATGAATTGAAAGAGGAGGATTTTGCATCACGGTTGCGTTACTGTCGTTGGTTCCAATCATTAATCAGAAGAAGTGGTGTCAATGTTCTTAATATCGTGTTTTTCTTTTTCTAATCGACGAAGCGTGGTTTCAATTAGACGGCTGTATAAACAGCCACAATTCGAGATTCCGGGCCACAGAAAACCCACACTAGTTGTATGATCAATCCTTGGCTCCCAAAAAGTCAGGATGTGGTGCGCAATTTATTTATTTATTTATTTATTTGCCTGTTTTGCATACAAATGAGAGTATTCTCGAGCACGCATACAGTTGTCAAAATTACAAAATAATTACATATATGGTATAGAAAAAAACTTAGATAAAATAATACATACATAACTATGATTTTATAAGCTTATACAATCATAATATAATTAACAAAGAAAAAAAACATTTATACATTATCTTCAAAAAACTCATTTACCGAGTAGTAACATTTATCTACTAAGAACTCGTGAAGATCCGATTTAAACATAGAATATGATTTGTTTTGTTTTAGAAAGTCAGGTAACTTATTGAAAATTTTTGTACAGTTAATATATATGCACTTTTTTGAAAAAACGAGAAATTTTGGGGGATAACATGCAAATTATTAACGAATCGAGTATTGTATTTATGGACGTTACTGTTTTCAATAAATAAGTGTTTGTTACTTACGGTAAACAAGATAACTTTATATAGATACGAACAAGGTAATGGTAATATTTTTTGTCCTCGAAAGATGGGCTTGCAAGAAGATTTTGGTGACAATCCAAACACAACCCTTAGTGCTTTCTTTTGTAAGCGAAACGTGCTAATACATTCAGTAGAATAACCCCAAAAAATAATACCGTAAGTTATTAAAGAATGGAATTTTGCATAGTACACCGAAACTAAGGCCTCTGTTGTGACATTACCTCTTAGTCTACGGAGGCCGAAACAAATACTACTTAATTTTTTGTTGAGTTGAGAAATATGCTCATTCCAAGTTAGTTTCGAACTTATGGTGACACCAAGAAATTTAGTTGAAATAGAAAAGTCGACTTTTTTGTTATTTACCATTACGTAAGGAATAAATTTATTTTGAAGAGGATAATAAAAAATTAGCAAGGAAGTTTTATCATTGTTTAGAACTAACTTATTGTTACTTAACCAGTTACTTAATCGTGAAAACGCAGTGTTTAGATTATATTCAATATCATGTCGTGAATTACCTGTAATAATAACATTGGTGTCATCAGCAAATAAAACACATTTATTAGGCAACATTTCATATGTCAAATCATTGATGTAAATAAGAAAGAGCAATGTACCAAGCACTGATCCTTGAGGTACACCAGTCAGTATTGTACCTTTATAACTACTAAACTTACGCATTTCGCCATTATTTTCGTTCGTAATTTGAACTGTCTGATACCTATCCTTCAAGTAAGACTCGATCCATTTATTGGCAGTTCCTCTTATACCATAAAAGCTTAATTTTTTGAGTAAGAGATCATGATTTACAGGGTCAAATGCTTTAGTAAGATCAACAAAGAGTCCAATTGCCCATTTTTTATTATTTATTGCATGCATAACAGTACTAAGAAAATCGAAAATCGCAGAATCAGTAGATTTGCCAGTTAAAAACCCATGTTGAGATAATGATATTAGATTATTGGAACGTAAGTAATTCCTTATCCTATTTGACATTATCGTCTCAAAAATTTTTGAAAATACAAATAAAACTGAGATAGGGCGATAATTCTTAATATCGTAACGACTGCTTTTTTTGAACAAGGGAATCACTTTAGCCACTTTTAACCGTTGTGGGAAAATGCCTGATTGAAGGGAAAAATTTATTACATGAGTCAGGTGAGGAGCAATTATCGAAGCAGATTGTTTTATAATAGTGGATGGTACTTCATCAAGACCTGCAGAACTGCTATTTCTCATCTTTCCTATAATTGCTAATATTTCATCAATAGTTACCGGGGCAACAAAAATACATTTTGGATAAGAAAGCATATTTGAAGAACCACTTGTACCAGCTTGGTGGGATAGAGCACCAAGAGCTACCTGAGGAGAAGTTATAAAATAATTATTAAATTTATTTGCAATTTCAGCAGGGTTTATAATTCTTTTATTGTCAAAAATGACGTGATTCAAATTAGCAATATTACCCTTCTTTGTATGTAGTCCTACCGACTGGTGAATAATATTCCACATAGTTTTAATTTTATTTCTGGAGTTATTAATCATTTTCGAATTATGCATTTGCTTTGCTGTCTTAATAACTTTCTTATATGTTATCTTATATTTTTTAACGTAATTTCTGAATACATCAGAAACATTTGTATCATTAAGCAGTTTAGCATACTTAATTAAATTTCGTTTGGAATTACGAATACCAGTTGTAATCCAACTCTTCTTAATTTTATTACATTTACTAATTGGCATGAGAGGAAAAGCTACATTAAAACAGTGCAAGTATATATCTAAGAAGGAGTTAAATTTTTCGTCCATAGTGGAAGCTGAATAGATTCCATCCCATGTCTCAAGAGCCAACAAATAACAAAAGTAACTAATGTTACTCGGTAAAAATAACCTTTTTTCAATTCTGGTAGTATTTTGCAACACTGGTAAGTTAGTTGATGGAAGCGATAAGCTAACTAATTGCGCATCATGATCTGAATAACCTGGGATGAATATTTCAAGTTTGTGGTTATGACACTCTCTGCTTACTATTACTAACGAGGCGTCGTATTGTCGGACCGTTATTCTTTGAGACAACAGTGGATACTGCTGTGTACGAGTATCTCAAATGCAATTCATTGCTCTCCTGGAAGAAGATGGACGTGATGCTTAGCTGCAACAAGATGGAAAGCAACTTGCCACACATCCAAGATTCACTTCGTATGCTGCGCGAATTCTTTTACGATCGTCTGATTTCCAAAGATTTATGACCCAGTCGCTCTCCAGATGCTGACTATTTCCTGTGGGGTTACTTAAAAGGGAAGTAAGCAAAATAAACCCACGACCTTGGAGGATTTGAAAAGAAACATTACACAGGAAATTGGGAATATCTGTGCAGTAACCAACAAAAAGGTGTCCGAAAAATATCACAAAACGTACAAATTTATGTATTCGAGAAAATGGTGGACATTTTGAACACTTACTTTGAACATTTCATGTGGTTTGTAGTCATTTGTCAATTTCAGGGTTGCAAAGTGTATGTACGTAATCAGATTTTTCCTTAAACAAATCAACTTTCTCCTTTTTCATTAAAAGTGCCTTAGTGCGCTAGCTAGAGGTTAAACCCATCTGTCAGTGACACTTGGCAGCAGCAGTGTTGCCAGCGTGGTTCGTATTATTGTAAAAGTATTGATTTTGTGAATAGCTCAATAATACACATGTGCAATGTTTGTAAGACTTAATCAACGTACTTTTTCTGTCAAATTCAATATCCAGATTGTTCGGTAGTTCGGAGTAAGAAATGTTAAAAAAAATTCGGGTATGGCTTCTGTGATTCAGTATAATCGATTTCCAATTTTTTTCCGACTCTGGCAACATTTTTAATGTTTATTATTAAATCATGCATGGCAAGAAACACGTTTGTGTCTGAAAATTTTCTCAAGATATAGAGCTTTCTGTTGTAAAGAGCGTTCCTTCTCATTCCATTTAATTTTTTAGTTATACGGTCTTAAACATCGGGTTCGGTGACTTTTGAGATACCCTGTACAATTTATTTTGTCTTTTTTGCCTTTTAAAATTATTTTTATTGTAAGCACCTTAGAAATACTGCAATTTTGGTCTAAACTTTGAAATTACGTTAATGTAACTACATAATAACAAGTATGATATATGTAAATTAATATTTAATCATATAAGTACTATTGCATTCTATAAATTCTATATAAGCAAAAATAGAGTTAAATGTTCCAGTGGATATAATTAGCCCTTTCTTTCTTTTCAATACAGATAAGCAAAATAGGGAGCATAATAATTATTTTTATATTAAAACTGTATTATGTAAGCACGACCACCATAATTCTCATGGGGGGGGGGATGACAGTCAAACCTCTTCCTTTCACTTTTTCGGGTTTATATGATGGGAGATACTTCATAGAATATTCAGGTTTGTTGTTTTACAAAAAATATATTTCAGCTTAATTATTTCATTTTAAAAAAGTCTGTTTCTATAGTATATCTATATCTATATCTATATCTATCTATCTATCTATCTATCTATCTATTTAACTATATATATATATATATATATATATATATATATATATATATATGACCGCCAACACCCCGTTCTCCCCTACTTTCATCAATTTTCAATGAAACAAATGTTGCAACCCTGTGGCCTTGAAATGAGAATCTGCTGAGAAATGGCAACAAACATATCAAATATTCTCGTTTCACTGTGTTTTGTTTGATAGAGATATTTCGCTTATTTCAGTAGGAACCCACTCGGCAAAAACACGTTCTGATCAGTATTGCAGTTGGCAACCAGGTCCTGATATTAGTACAACCATTGCACTCCAAATCAACAATTCCAGATGCCAGTATAGAATCTTCTATTTCCTGCTGTGGATTAGGACCAATGCCAGATTTAGGTTTGATGGAGCCCTAAACTATTGAAAGTAATGGGGCCCTATATATATATATATATATATATATATATATATATATATATATATATATATATATATATATATATATATATATATATATATCTTTTTAGAGACAAAATGTCGCCATTTTTGAGGTTTGAACATGTGCTATATGGTAATTCATAGATGTAATAGATATGTAAATATGTTTACACATCAACTATGTATTTTAGTAACTTACATTGATCAACTTACATTTACAACACATTGCAAAACTCTTTAGAAACAAAGTACAGTCGGGAAGTTTGCTATAACATGAAATAAAAAGAGATATCAATAGGCTATATTACGCAAACTGCTAACTATACAGGGCAAGTCAAAATGATGGACCCGATTTCAGAAAGTTACTCTCTGAAATCTCATAATCATATGTTATTGTGAGACATGTGCTTCGAAAGTTTAGTTTTGTAAAGTTTAGTTTCCACTCAATGTTTACATTTTCCATCGCTAGGAGTCAGCAGCAAGCAGTTCCGGAAAATGGCTTTGAATGGAAGGCAGAGATCTCTCTGTGTGTTTCATTATTATGTAAACAAATCTGTGATTAGTGTGCACAAGACTTGACTCCATGTGGTTTCTTCATGTGGGGTTTTGTAAAGGATTATGTTTACGTACCACCACTTCCAACAACATTGGATGACTTGCGTGCTCGCATCATAGCAGCTATTGCTGATATTGGCCGAAACATGGTGGAAAAGGTTTATAGACATGGGCGCCCGTACAAAATTTTCTAGAGTGGGGCTAAAATCCCTGGTGCTATATTACGTTTGGTATTTTTTTTTATTTGTATTAAGAAAATCTTAAGAAATTTAATACACTTTCGTGAGTCAGGTGAGGCTCGGGCGCCCATGTTGACAGAATATAGACTATTAGCTTGATGTGTGCCGTGTTACGCGAGGTGCTCACATTGTACACCTCGTGAATATCCCAAGAAAACTTTGATAGTTTACTTTTCTTATTAGAATATGTTTCATAATAACATCTTTGTTAGATTCCTTATAACAAATTTCTGTAATCCCGGGTCCATCATTTTAACTTTAACCTACACACAATGCAATTGTAGTTATTAGAATGTATTTATATAATATTAATATCACCATAGTAGTCCACACTGTTCATTAGGACAACTGACTTTTATAGAGCTGCAAGTAAGTGCCGTATCTATTAATAGTTGCAAAGCGAAAATAGATTTGTGAATCATAGTAACGGTATCTAATGCAAAATAAATTAGTCAGGCCATGGACGGCGATTAGGGGGGCAAAGGGGGGAAGTTGCCCCCCCCCACTTTTCTGAAATGGCCTATTAATGTATATAGTTTCAACCAGGGAAATTTGTATTTAACATTGATATACAAATATTCAGATCATGTCTTGCCGCCCCACTTTTAATGTCCAATCCTCGCCACTGAGTCAGGCCCATTGCTTTTCTACTTTTTGATTACTTTTTTTTTATCTATTTTGAAGATATTACAGAAAAACAATAAAATTAGCTGTACTTTAATTTCGTCCCAATTGAGCCCATTGCAGATATTCTCTGCTTCCTTCTGCGCCAACTATGATCAAACCTCCACTTCATGCACCCAGGTGTAGTAAGTATTCCCGCTGAAGCTTCTTTCAACCTATCATGTGAGTTTTTCACGTCTAGTTACTAGAGTAACTTAGGGCAAAATGGAATGTAACCTACGGAGATTACACGAGGTGTAGTACAGGCCCGTATCTAAGGAAGCTAGAGGGCCAAGTCCCCCTAAAATTTTCACGATAGGCTTGCAAATGAACTATAATATGGTGATGAACTATATGATTGGATCGCCCCCTAAATTTTTGGACTAGCTACGAGCCTGGTGTATAAATAGTAAGACGCAAATTCACTGAAAATCGTCAAAATATCGTTGGAAAACGACACTGTTACACTAAAATGCTTATAAAACCTATAAATATGCGTAGCTTCATTTTACTGCGACGTGAAAAGAGTTAGGTACTTCACCTTGCTATGTAGTAACTAGTACCGATAAACCTAACACATTCAGGCTGCTGCATATTAACTTAACACAAGATAAATTCACTTGTGCAGCTCTGAACACAACAATACATATTCATAACAAAATATAGTGCACTGTTAATATACAAAAACAAACGACTCAGATGCCTAAAACGAATGATTCATACGCTTCTTCTTTCCTTTAGTGCACCGTTATTGCCACTCTATATATATTTTTCTATGACTATAAAAATGAGTGGCAAGGATAGTGACTCTGAATTTTATGAAAATACTTCTGGACACTACTTTTAATACGTACAGCGAAATATCTATAATTTCGCGATATAAAAAGTATCTACACTTAGGGCTGTAATTACTTGATGTTTTACTAATATTTCGCCAGCTTGTCGTTTCATGTCGTCATCTTAATGAATCAACTATCCAAAGAATACGAGAAAGGGTAGAGTAGTATAGCACGTACTTCTCACGAACTTGTTCCGAAAATCTCACGAAAATGGCCCTAAAATCCGCCATTTTGTACCAAAATTTACCCATGTTCCCAAAATCTCACGAAAATCGCCCTAAAATCCGCCATTTTCTACCAAAAATTATCCATGTTCCCAAAATCTCACGAAAATGAGGCTAAAATCCGCCATTTTGTACCAAAAAATTTACCCATGTTCCCAAAATCTCACGAAAATGGATGCAAATTTCCTCTTGAATGTTTTATCATATATTTCAATACAATTTATATTAATTTATACAATTTATGCTGATTACTTACCATTTTTCCCCAAGCCTTTAAGAAACTTGTTTCTTCCTTCCTTATTCATCCCTCAAGTGGTGAGAAATAAGTGAAGAAACTTCAGAACATGTCCACACAAGTCTTTTTTGTTAATCTTGAACGCAGTTGGTCTTGGTATTCAAGAAACTAATTCCAAAGAAAGAAGACACCTATAATGAAATAATGGCATGTCCTAAGGTGAGGTAACCAGTGGGGGAAAGTATCAGGAAGTGGGGGAGGCTGTAGTCTAGGTGGGATATGTGCTCAAAACTGGGGAAAGTAATTACAATAGAATCCTTTTGTATTCGTAATTGAGAAGTTCTTATGGAGCTGTCTCGTAATTTGAACCTTGTGTCAATTAATGAAAGAAGGAGCTGTCAATTTAATGTAACATATAGATGTCGGAGAATACTTTAACAGCAGGAAGTGAGAAAGTCATGTAAGCTAAGAATGGCGCGGGGTAGGGAGAGAATCCTTTGATGGAAAAGAGTAACGAAAGGAACATAGACACCTGCTTGTATGTGTGTGTTCCAGAATGCTGGAGTTGGGGGGAGCGAACTGTGCTCTGGACATTGCTTAATTGGGGGGACTGTGATTTCTACTGCATGGAAACTGAAAAATATGTGAAAAAGAAAGAAATAGGAATCATTATTCTAACGACAGAGAATTTAAGAATGAGATAGGTACGTGTCACTTTTTAAAAGTTAATGTATTGCCCCATATTGAGGGAACCGCACATAAGATGGAGGGGTGAAGTGTGTTTTTTGTTTTGTGAGCAAAGGACCACTTTAAACCGGCGTGCGACTTGTTACGCATTTTGTTAAGACCTTGCCATATACGTAGAGGGGAAAAAAAAGAGTGAGCGTTCCTACCTGAGTTGCAAAGAGGAAAAAAAAAAACTGAATGAATTGTGTACGCAAGACAACTTTCCTTTTGTGCTTTTTGGAAGAAGTTTTCAACTAAGATTTCTGTAGGTATTTCCGCATAAATGATTTTATCCTTTTAAAAACTAGATTATTGAATTAATTATTTATGAATATTAATGAGATGATAATGAATATTAATGAGATGGTAATGAATATTAATGAGGGGGTATTTTATGTAATGATATTGTATTTTCAGTAGCTGATATGGGATTTTAGCATAGAATATCATCTTTTGGATACTGTAGGGGTCTAATGGTGTACGAAGCTTAGACGAATGACAAATTGCATGTATTTGTGATTAGTTTGTAAGTGGGTACATCTATGTGTAGGTGATATGGGATTTTAGCATAGAATATCATCTTTTGGATACTGTAGGGGTCTAATGGTGTACGAAGCTTAGACGAATGACAAATTGCATGTATTTGTGATTAGTTTGTAAGTGGGTACATCTATGTGTAGGTGATATGGGATTTTAGCATAGAATATCATGTTTTGGATATTGTATGGATTTAATGGTGTACGAAGCTTAGACGAATGACAAATTGCATGTATATATGATTAGTTTGTAAGTGGGGTACAGGTATGTGTAGGTGATATGTGATTTTTTTAGCATAGAATATCATCTTTTGGATACTGTATGGATCTAATGTTGTACGAAGCTTAGACGAATGACAAATTGTATGTATATGTGATTAGTTTGTAAGTGGGTTCATGTATGTATGTATGTATGTATATTGGTTTTGATATCGGACATGAATATATGTATCATATTGTAGACATATTATCTTTTGTTTACATGTAAGTGTTTTAAGCATGTGGTGTTGGTTGCGTAGCTTTAGGGGCTATACTAGGATGGATGCAAACACCTAAAGTGTTTCTATTATATTAATATTGGATTGTAGCCTTATTTTATCGTATTGTAGAGTTGTATATGTTGTTGTGGTGATACGCTATGTGAATGCAAACACATGAATTGATTCCTTATGTATATAGATTACCTTGAATACCATGTTAGAATGTATATATTGTGTTTTTACGTATTTATGCTCTCGTAATATTCATTGGATCGTTTGTTACTCAAACTCCTTATTTATTTAACCTCTCGTATATTTTATTCTATCGTTTCCTTTGGAATTTTAGTTGGATCGTTTGTTACTCAAACTCCGAGGTTGAACACATCATGTTACCTCAAAATGTGAGCATGCCAAAGATGTTGTACGGATATTTGAAGCACAAAGGATATCACTGTGTTATAACCCATTTACATATAGATATCTTTTCACTACAGTATTCTAATGTCTTATATTGATACCTTTACTTACTTCTAAGATGCTTGTTTACCTTATAGAAGACATTATGACATCAACATGGTTTCCAACTTGGAATCATTTATTGTATGAACATAAAATACGTATAAATAACCTTATATGACGCATAGGTATTCTTTCTTTATCTTATATAGAATACAGATACTTCGTATTATATGAATATTTGTTTGGAGAAATAAAACATATTATTATAAATTGTAACGCTTTATTGTATTTATATACTCTACAATATTGTATTTTGCAATATTGGCATATTGATATACATATATAGATATATTTAAATAAGATATTTACTATACTTAGAATATTCTTAATAACTTATTGACATATTTACATTATATATACGTACAAGTACCAACAGATAGCAAAACTTATGGACATATTTGATGATATTATGACCATGTTATGACATTATAGTACCTTTAGACAGTTTACTATTTACATATACATAGAATACCATTCATTTCACACACTTAATACTTTGATAACCATATGGCAATGTTCTATAGTCAGTAATACTGTTATGATTTAATCGTCGTCTTTTATTTTGAACTTTCTGATGTGTTTTAGTTTCAGACTTGGATACGATGACAAACCCAGGCTTACGAACAATTCTTCCTGGATTGTGTAACTGTTTTTTGTCAGCTTTATCCCGAACTAGTTGATAA